>NW_020173388.1:6705621-6762566 GCF_003031525.2 Neophocaena asiaeorientalis asiaeorientalis | reverse complement strand
TTGTGGCGGGGGGGGGGGGGGGGGGCGTTGAAAAGTACATGGTTACCTGTAATTATAGTCTTGCTAAGTTTGATTTTATGGCAAAAAACATAGTGCATTTTTGCAATTTTTATGAAGAGCAAAATTCAAGTTTGATTTAAACCATGCAGAAAAACATAGTGCATTTTGGATATGCTCTTTCCCCTTCTGACTCAGATGGCTGCATTTCTTTCATTCCTGTGGCCTCCCCAGAAGTCAACCTTTTCTTGTGTTTATTAAGGCTGTGCACCTGGCTAATTATGTTGCCCATCCTAGAAGACTTGCTGCTGAGCCATTTGAGATTACTCTAGTTCGTCCTTGAATGCCTGCAAACATCGAAACCGTGATAGGCCCGAGGGTTCATCTCAACGTCTGAACTGGGTCTGCATCATAAATTCTGTCAAATACCTGGTCAATTAAGTCAAGGTTGCAAGGAGGAGTCAAACTAGATGCCTGGCATGTGTAGATAAGGGAATTGGTTTACTTTACTTTTATGTTTCAACCTTTAACGTGGGTGTGGACCCAGTGCCACAGTGTTTGCTGTCATTTGTCTTTAGGATAAAAGCCTCTGGAACATTTGGGGGCCCACCAGGTTAGGAGGGTGGGAAGGAGAGGGGGCGAGATGGAGGGAATGGGGAGGTGGTCAGCCTGAGTGTTTGGTGACATTTTACAGCAGTTCCAGCCACAGAATGTTGCTTGGATGGGGAATTCAGCCTACCACTGAAGATGCCTTTCTGTGGTGAGAATGTAAGGGGTGGAGCTTGGGATTTTATGAGCGCAAATTGGCATCAAGTCACTTAAGTAAACTTGCCATTCCTCATAACCAGAGACTAAGTGCAGACCCTTTCTGATATCTGCCTCCCAATCTAGTCAGTATCCAGAGACAGCTGGGATAACTGTTTCTTTCCTTTTCATAGCTCTTGGAGGAGGTGTGAGTGCGTGTGAGGCGCTAGAAAGCTTGTTCTATAATTACTTCTAGATTTGCCTCTGGGTATGCTGTACATGCACTCGACCGTATGTGTGTTCACGTGAGCTTGTCAGAGGGTGAGTGATCCGCCACCCTGCCAACAAGAGCTAGAGCAAACTGGGTGACTTTATTTTTCCCCAAAGTTAAAGTCACATTTCAGGGGAGCGGGTACGGGGGTCTTTATTACTGATTGCCACTGTAGCCAAATCTATGATCCAGGATGCCACTCCGGATGCACCCAAGTCAGTACAATCACGACCCAAATTAAGGAGACAGGCACGAGGCCGGGCAGCCAGACGGGCGACCCCGAGCGCTCACACCCTCGAGGCCCCGGCCTCCCGGGCGCAGGTTCCCTGAGGGTGGGCGGAGCTGGCCGATCAGTCAGTTGGCTGCGGGGAGTGGGCAGGCGGGCGCGCTGGGCATCCGGGCGGGTGCAGATGCCTGGGAATGCTAATGGGGGTCCGAGGCCGCGCTCTTCGGGGACGGCAGGCAGACAGGCCAAGAGGCATCCCCCACAGCCGCCCCCAGACCGAGCCCCGCTTCCCGGAACTGAGGCGCCCCCAACCCCGCAGCCACAGCATGCGCCCCGTCCCGGCACAGCGGAACCCCGGCCCGTGCCCGGCGCCGCCCTCCTGGGCGGCCGCCATTGGCTGCGCCGTCGGCTCCGGCCCACCCGTTGCCTCCTGTTGCCGGCTGCCCCATTTTCTCCGAGCCTCACGGGGCCCCGCACTGGCTCTGGGCGACCCCAGGGGCGTGGCGCGCGCGCGGAGCGGCGCCGGGGGCGGGGCCTCGCGCAGGGAGCCCAGGGATTGGCCGCGGGAAACAAGGGGTGGGGCCGGCCCCGGAGAAAACAGCGCGCGCGCAGCCCTGCTGCACTCCCAGCCTGGAACCCGAGCCAGCCGGAGTCACCCGCCGCGCCCGCTCCGGGGCTTTTTTTCTTTTTCTTTCTTTCTTTTTTTTTTAATACCGCGGAGCCCCCTGCCCGGTCCACTAGTCCGCTCCTGCGTAGCGCGAGCCTCTTCCTGTCCCGCAGGTCCCGTCCCGCGCGCTGAAGCCCCTGCCGAAGCGGCGATGCGCCTCATTCAGAACATGTGCACTATCGCCGAGTACCCCGCCCCGGGCAGCGTAGCCGCCGCCGATTGCTGCCTGGGGGCGGCGGGCCGCCGCCTGGTCAAGATCGCTGTGGTGGGCGCCAGTGGCGTAGGCAAGACAGGTGAGTCTTAGCGCTCCGGCGAGAACCCTGCTTACCTCTGGGGCTGGAGTTGGGCGGCCCCCACTGAGAGTTGCGGTTAAACGAGGGGTGGGGGAGAGGTGGGAGCTGCAGCCGGATCGCCCACCCTCTCCTACTGATCCGCTGCCCCTCGGGAGGGACCTCAGCCATCTTCGTTTCCACTCTCCTCCTTCATCAGATGAGGGAAACAAACTGCTGATGGCCAGACGACCCTCTACACCACCGACACAACTGGGATTCGAATTCTGGGGTTCTTGAGCCTCTGGCAGTCCCTGGCACAGAAAGGGGAGTTAGTGAACGTAACCTCTCCTGGAGATCTTTAAGGTTAGGAAAGACATTTGTCTGCGGGAAGGCTTAGGTGTGGCTCAGCCGGGCTCCGAGGATGGTGGTGGACCAAATGACCCATCCAGCTGGACAGAGCCATAATTCACGACGCCTTCCAGCCCCCTCCCCGTCGCTGCAGGGTAGGAATTTCACGTGGTGGTCGGCTGGCTTTCTCTGAGAGTTGCTTTTTAGGTTGGGGGAGGGGTGGAGACCAACCTAACTTCTTGTGCCAAGGTTAATTCTCTTTCCCTTCTCTTTTCTGACCTGCAGCTCTGGTGGTCCGGTTCCTCACCAAACGATTCATCGGTGACTATGAAAGAAATGCAGGTGAGGAAATATATTTGAGGAAAATGCTGTCAGCTTGCACCAGTACTGCTGTTCCCTTTTTTTTTTTTCAGTGTCTACCAGGCAGGTTCCTTCAGTGACAGTCTGAGTACTGGGATCCTGCCACTTGCAACTTCCCTTGCCCCCGTCCCGTGCTCCCCCCCTTCCCATAACTGCCATCTGGCCTCATTCCATTCCAAGCCCATTCATCATTTTATCAAGTGCCTGAAAGTATTCCCCTTGGTATGTTTTAACTATAGGGACCCCAGTTGGAAGCACCCTTTGTACTCAAGAGCCTCTCCCTTCAAAACACTCCTGCAAAAGTCATAAAAAAAAAAAAAAAAAAAGAGGGCCCGCCCCCCACCAAGAGTAGAGAGGAGGAGCTGTCTGACTGAGACGGCCTCCGGAGTTGCTGTGAGGCTGGCATTAGCTCCCCGCTCCCCAGTGCACCTTGATATCGGGGGCCACAGGGGGAAACACCAGGGTGGGCAGGAGGCAGAGGACAGGAGAGAGGTTTAGGCCAGAGCCTTTACTGGGGTCTCCATGGGAAAGGCAAGGCAGGGCAGGGTGGACAGCTCAGGATGGCTAGTTGATGGCCAGCTCCTCCCCCTACCCCTCGCCCTCTCTGCTGGCTGCCTTTCAGAGGTGACCTTTTAAAGCAAAGGCCAAAGGAGAGCAGTTGTAAACCTAAAGTTCTCTTTTCTTAACAAAGAAAAATAACTAAATGGTAAAATTTTAGGAGGAGAGTTCCTGAATAAATGATAGAACACTTTTTCAATCCCTATGATTAAGAATATCCACTGGGGAGGCTTAAGGGCTTTCTACCTATGCTCTGTTAGCAAATTGTTTAATTCCTTAGACCATATGAAGTACCTACAGGGGATTATTTGGAACGCACTATATAAACCATCCCAAGATAAGGCATGGCAGCCTTGTGCTTTGATGTAGAGTCAGCTATGTTATGTTACACTTATATTCCAACTGATTATGTTGGTTGTGAATTTACTAACAATATTTGCCCACCAAACCATTATATCTAATAGCTAGAATATAAATTTATGCCAAAGAGCGATAAGTACTAAAATAAAGCAAATTCCACACATGCTGAACAAGAAAAATTTTTTTCAAGGAAATTCTCTAAACATGGAACCTTCGTTTAAAATTTGACAGCTAAGGTTCCAAAAATGTACAAGCTTTGTCCTAGTTTTAATAAACCTGCTAATACGGGGTTAAAATTGCAGTTGTTTAAAAAAAAAGTCTGAAATAAGCCCAGTAAACAGAATAAACTACAGCATATTTTTGTGCATTGGTTCAGGTTATAATTTCTAAGTTAAAAGAATATCCCACAATGTTTTAAAAGTTGTACAAGAAGGAAGGACATAATCTTTTTTTTTGAAATTTTGCCTTTATAGGTAATCTCTATACCAGACAAGTCCAAATAGAAGGTGAAACCCTGGCTATTCAGGTTCAAGACACTCCAGGTATTCAGGTGAGTATCTGAGATATGTGACTAGATCAAAGGGGAGTCTGCTTGGCCGTGGAATTGTTCGATTGTTTCCAAAGTACCTCTTGCTGAAGGAGGAGAGAGACTTGGGGAGTCACTAGGCTTTTATATGTTGTTTGACACTTCAGTTGTATCTGGCTGTTGGTCAGTCTTAGCCTGGCTTAATTTGGGAGACTTGGCTAAGGGGCAGAAATCTTCTCGTAGGAGGATTCTACCCAGCAGGAAAGACCAAACCAAACACACTTGGATTTGGCAAAATGCCCTTGCTATGGTTAAAAAGGTCAGTTTTTACATTTGTGTTTTTGGCATTAGAAATCAAACATCTAGGTACAGTCTCCAAACACTTGGAATCATTTTTATATGGTGGAAAGTTACGCTATAGACAAAGAGCCATGCGCGCGTGTGTATTTTTTTTTTTTCCCTCTTGAACTGGGCAGTTATCCAGGTTTAAATGCTTCCAGCTCCTATCTTTACTTCCCCAGACTTACTGTCTAGCCAGTTAATTTCCCATTTTATGCAACTACAAAGTCTCTCTGCATGGAGTTCTCTGCAGGTCAATTTTCCACTCGAGTGTGGTGAGCTGCTCTGTTATTTATTCCAGCTCCGTGCAGCTGGATCAACATATTGTCAAGAAAGCTGAAGCGTGGGGGGGATAGAACTTGTTTACGGCCTGCAACCTGGTGTTCCCGCTAAGGGCTTTTTGAATTCTCTCTCCAGCTGAGCCAGGGCTCTCTCTGGCCCTCACCCTTCACCTTGCCGTCATCCCTCTCTTTCAGGTCCACGAGAACGGCCTGAGCTGCACCGAGCAGCTGAATAGATGCATCCGCTGGGCAGACGCTGTGGTGATCGTCTTCTCCATCACCGACTACAAGAGCTACGAACTCACCGGCCCGCTCCACCAGCATGTGCAGCAGCTGCACCCGGGCACTCGGCTGCCCGTGGTCGTCGTGGCCAACAAGGCCGACCTGCTGCACATCAGGCAAGTGGACCCTCAGCTTGGACTGCAGCTGGCCAGCATGCTGGGCTGCTCCTTCTATGAGGTGTCCGTCAGCGAGAACGACAACGACGTCTACAGCGCTTTCCACGTGCTGTGCAAGGAAGTGAGTCACAAACAGCAGCCCAGTGGCACGCCAGAGAAGCGACGGACCTCCCTCATCCCCAGGCCCAAGTCCCCCAACATGCAGGACCTCAAGAGGAGGTTCAAGCAAGCCCTCTCTGCCAAAGTCAGGACTGTCACCTCTGTCTGACGCCGAGCTGCTCAAGGGGGTTTGGTCTTTCCGGGAAGAGGCCCAAGGTTCTGCAGGAATGTTGGATGCGGGCAGTTATTCATGGTTCCAGGAAGGGCTGGAGCAGAGGGGCCAGGAGGGCCCATGGAACTGCTGCACACGAGGAAGCGTTGTCCTGAGCAGGGGGACAGAACTGATGCAGCTTGAACGAGCCCACTGCCACCCTCCGAATTCGTGAAATGTCCTCCATGTCTTTTCCTCTGCAGTGGGGACGGGGCACGATCGCTGGGGATTTTGTTAACTACCTTGTAAATGACAGTCAGTTGTAATTTCAGCCAATATATTGATGTGATTTACATTGGGAATGAAAAGAATGGATTAAGCATTCACAGGCTTTCCTCTTTTTTTTTTTCTTCTTTCTTTCTTTTCCTTTTTTTTTTTTTCCCCCTCCTCCCAAGAGGAAGAATTGCTTTTCTTACACGAGTATATGTGTCTCTGGAATACGCTTCCTTATAGAATGCCCTTCTAACCTGAAGGATACCCAGATTTCTTTTTCTTTTAAAGAACAGGAGAAAATACTACCCCACCCCACTAAAAAGGGTGGAGTTTATGGGCCGAATGTTATATATACAGATATGTGTAGGCTTATGGGCCTGCATCCTCCTGACATGGGGTGAGTATGCTGAGTTGGGTACGTGTTGAGTGGTTGAGAACACAAACTCTTCAGCCCCAGACTTTGAGTAATTGTGAGACTGTATAATTTTTTTTTTTTTTAATCGTTGTATCAGGTACAGAAAAACAAAGTGTGTCCATTTATTTTGGTCTGATTTGTGTAAACACAGCAATGACGCTGGGTTGTTTCTAGGCCTGGCCGAGTTGTGGCTTAACTACGGAAACACTATCTTAAAGCGAGTGAACAGATGCAGGGGTGACCGCCAAATCTCCTACACAGATGCACTTTAAAAAGCCACTCATGCTTTTGGCTTAAACTGTAATTAATTTATTTTATGTACAATAAAGCTCATTTTAAAAGAGGAGACGTCTGACGTGGTCTTAATTGAAACGTTCACCTTCCGTCCTTCAGACAAAGTATTACTCGGCACTTGTACTTCTCCGGCACGTCGAGTCGGGCATGATACCTTCCTGGGGTGAGCACTTAAGTCTCACGACAAACCACTGGAGCGCATTCTCTTCTTATCCCCATTTTACAGATGAGGAAACAGGCTTGAAAACAAGTTAAATAACTTGTCAAAGGCCCCGGCCTGTGAGAGTTGTAAATTGTAATTTGCTGCTTTCTAGTCAAGAGTATAGCACATCTCCTATTCATTTCCTTCCTGATCCTCCAGGTAAACCTAAGACAGATGTCTGGCCCTATATTTTATGTTGATCAGAGATCGCTTGGCTAAGCCGTGAAGATCATGCTTGTACACAAGACCACTGTTTCTCCATATGTGCTCTATTCGGCAAATCTTCCTTGGGTATGCTGCTTTCAGGAAGTGCACTTTGCTCTCATTTTGCAGAAGCTCACAGCAGTTGATCCGGGGCTGTTCAGGAACCCCTCCCATGTAGCACCTGCCCCAGGTGGTGTGCTAAAACTGCCAGGCCTCTCATCTGCTTCCATCCGAGCCTGGGAGACCTTTCATACAAGCTAAGTGAGTCACCACCTTTATGGGCAAATAGTCACACCTTATATTTGTCTGTGTAGTGCTTTCACATACCTGATCTCATTTAACCCTCAGGATAAACCAGTGGGGAGGGCGGAGGAGGTAATACGACCATTTTACAGATGAGAAAAACAGGCTCTGAGTTTCGAGTGATGTCCTCGAGTTCACACAAAGGGCATGAATCAATGTCTTCTGACTATATTCATTTTTCTTAGTCCTTTATAATATTTCATATATGGGCCACTGCCACATATAGGGGGCCTTGGGACCAAGAGAAGCAGCCATAATGAATAGTTGAGGGCCTACTACGGAACGGTACCAGATTTTCAAATCTGTTTTCCCACAGGGTAAATGTCCTGCCTGCTCTTGACGGGGCTTCTGGTGATGTCCCAAACCTTCCTTCCATGGAGAGCAATTTTCTACACTTCAAGCCTAACCGAACCTCTGAGAAGGTGTTGGGGTGAGGGGGGGTGAGGGAGGGAACAGCGCTCACATGAGATTCTAAAAACGTCTCATTTCAAAGGCAGTGAGACAAGGATCTCTGACTAGATTCTGTTCACGTTTGTTTTCATTCATTCTATGTGGCTATATTAGTAATGTCCAGTGAGTGAGAGGTTCATCTTTATATACTTACCAATGGTCTTCTACCCATGTTCTGGAATTAAAGAAGATGAATTTTCCCGGGGGCTTTATCTTGCAAAGGTGCTGAGCGGCGCCAGACGTCCTCTGTTTATGAGAGGCGCCCTGCTTCCTCCTCTCCTTTCCACCTGCTCCAAGAGTCTGCAGACCTCACAACAGGCCTCTCCTCCTTTGTGAGCTGCCCTCCCTGACCTCCTGGCACTTCCCCGTTGCCCCTCACATCCCCGCAGCACCGGACTCGGTCTCTTACATTTCATTTTAGAAATTCACGTTGAAAGGGTCTCAGGGCTCCAGTCTACCCTGGGGATAAAGTGGTTTGTTGGAGGCCATTCTGGAAGAGAGAGATTGACTCCCGGCTGGAAACCACCCAAGTCCCAGTTCTGTCCACTGTCTCAGGCTGACTTGACTATTTATAGTTCTAGAATACACCATGTTTTCTTCTCATGAATTTAGCTTCATATTTCTTTACCTTTGTTCATCCCTTTCATTATACTCTGAATTCCTCTTTGGTTTTAATTTCTGATCTATAATCATATGGCACTGAGAAATGGCCTTCTCCCACCCGGGTAGGGGATGGCTCCCTTTGCCACCTGGGTAGGGGAAGGGAGGGGTGTGTGAGTGTGTGCAGGGGAATGGAGAAAGGAGTCAGAATTTCCTGAGCATTTAGTGTGCCCAGATTATAATCCATCTCCTTTAATCTTCTGAAGAATCCTGCAAGGCAGGTAATAATTCCACCGCCAGTTTAAAGATGAGGAAACTGAGGCTCAGAGAGATGAAAGCTGGGGTCACACAGGCAGTAACATTCACCGTTTCCGAAAACCTCTGTGCCAGGCACTGTAGGGGGTACTTGAAATAACTTCCATTCTCCACACCAACCCCACAATCCATTTTCAGTCCCTGCTACAGATGCGGAGAAGGGAGGCTCAGAAGAATGAGCTCCTAAGTGGCAGATTCGGATCCAGGACTCCACCACGTCTGCCTGATGCCACGGCCTAGACGCCAGGCAGCCGGCCCTCCGCTGCCCAACCCCGGCTCCTCTAAGCAAAGCCCCCAGTGCACGGAGCTCTCCTCTCCTCTGCTTGCAGACGCTGGCCCTCCCTGCCCGGCCCGTGGTCCCTGTCGGGCTTCCCTCCACCTCCCTGCTGCTACCCTGGGCTCGTGGCCCCGCCTGGCTGCCGTGGCCACATCTGCTCTTGCTATCAGCCTGCTGCACACTGGCCTCCAGTCCCAGCTCAGTAATAAAGACGTCCAGGCTGGGGCGGGGGCCAGCACAGCCCACAGCCCGTCTGCCTCAGCACCGGATCCTTGTCCGTCGAGATGTCTGGCTTTCGAGCTTCCTCCCTGCCGCAAATCAAAACCATCCGAACATTCTGCGGTGGGCCTGGCGCTGCGCCGGGGACCACGACGGCTCCCTGTCAGCGCCCGGCCACCGGGCTGCCCTGAGCCCCAGGTTCAAGAGCTGCGGGCCTGCCTACAGTGAGCCCCTCGTTCTGGTGAAAAGCGGGATTCCGACATTCATGTTACACCCTGCAGGGGAGAAAGCAGATGTGCTTTCTGGACAAACACACAAGCCTCTGGGCAGATCCCTCAGGAGCGAGCAGTTGGGTAACTCCAGGGCTGCACGAGCGGGGGACGGGCTGCCCGGCCAAGTCTCTGCCGGTAACTCAAGACAGGGCGCCTGGCAGTGGCCACGACGAATGACAGGGCTCTATTTGTTACAATAAATAACCCAGGAGAACTGGTGTTTTCTGCACTCCCTTCAGAGTCTAAAAGTAGAAACTTCCAGAAAGTTCTTATTGTCCTCATGACTCTCCTAATTCGGTGAGAAGAGCACAGGATCGGGGTTATCGCTGATTGTGGCAAAGATCCCGACAAGTATCCCTCACGCCTCTGCTCTCAAATACCCCCCGTCGTCTGGTTTTGTCTCTTAAAATAGAGATGGAGTTTCTCTTAATGTTTCCTGGGCAGCAATGGCAGACGACATTTGTAATCCTGGATTATTTGTTGTTGGGATTCTGTTTCTGGTAACCGGGATTTAATAAATAATAGTAGTCTTGGGGCGAGCCTGATGGAAGTCTTTGTTATTGGGTAACGCTGTAATGGAGGGGTCTGGGGTCGACGGAACCAAATCCATAGGCCCCAGCCCTCTGGGGACAACCCCTGGCTGCCGTACCTCCAAACACCTGTCGTGCCCGCTATGTTTGCTGGGAAGCAGACTCCAGAAGGAGGGTTTACAAAAGTGGAAGTCAATCGCTAAGGAGTATTTACACCTCTATCAATTGTGTCTATGAAGAGTGGCTGATGAGATCCTTGGCAGAAGGCTTGCATTTGTCTGTGCTTGTTTTGGCTCTGACCAGCCAGGGTTTAGGTGGTGAACACTCAGACCCAGGCGGAGAGAGGAGAAACCACAGTAAACACCCAGCTCGGCCTTTTAAGCCACCTTCAGGTGGCTGACATCTGGCGGGGGGGAAATCCCTTTAGAACTGGTGCATTTGGATGAGGTTGAAATGGTTCAGCCAGGGTGTCAGTCTCAGAGTCCACATAACTACTCTGTAGCTAACATTAGGGATGGAGAAAGTTCTCTCAGGGACAGGGCTCTGCATGGGCAATCATTAGACATTAGCTGCCAATAATGGTGATTCTTCTGTGCTCTTAGCCAGCTTGCCAAGTGCCACGTTCTAAATGCTTTACACGTATTAACTCTTTTAATTCTCACAACAACTCAACGTGGTATGTCCTATCATTGTCCAATTCATAGCCAACTGAGACCAGGAGAAGTGAACCATTGTGCGGAGGAGGCGGGATTGGAACCCAAGCCATGGGATGGGGCTCCAGGCGCTGCTCCTGGCCTCTGGGCTGTATCATCCTGGAAGTAGGTGGGACCAGGGCATTATTCCTCCTCCGTCTTCTCCTCTCCTTGTGGACCCTGGGAATGCTTCCAGATTTTCTCTTCATTTGACATTATCCATCTTTTGAGACTTCATCATTTTGTGGGGTGAGTTCCTTGCTGTCCTCAGCAGTGAAAACCCACATTCCTTGGTGTCCTGTGCAGGCTGTGTTAGGGATGGCGTCCCCCTACAGCAGCCCTCTCATGAGGTAGGTACCACTCATTATTATCAGGATTTACAGATGGAGGCACTAAGGCTTGGAGAGGTACACACTGCTGGGAGTGGCAGAGCTGAGACTTAAACCCAGACAAAACTATGGAGCTCTGTTCTAACCACTGCTCCTTCATAGCACACCAAGAGCACGATCGTTTCTCCCTCACCCCCTCCTCTCCCGGGCAGTGAGCCCAAGAAGAAGGCAATGCCAGAGAGGTTTCGGGAAGCTCCGCCCAGGGGCCCGATGTGCTACTTCCAGAGTCCCCTCTTTTTTCTTATCTGGTAAAGGCTCTTTGCAGGATTTACACCAAGTCGTGCCTCCCACCTTCTTATTCAAACCAAACTCTGATCCCCAGGATCTTCTTTCAGCTCACATTTCATCCAAAGCCTTCCGCTACCTGATTGTCTGCCTAGCTCAATTCCTCCAACCAGCGACCACAGAGATGGAAAAAGACGATTATAAACTAAACCTTCCATCATTCAGAGACTGCTTTGGACCATATTTAATCTAGTACCGAGAGCATTTTCGGGACATAGTAACTGCTGAATGATAAAGTCTACAATCAGAAACTTCCTCTGTTTATCATTTCAGATGAGAAGCTTTTGAATATTCTTTTATAAAAGAGAAAATTAACTTGTAAAAATACACTCAAGGCATGGAAGTAAAACACAAATACCTGTCTTCTGTGAAACATATTCAAATGACACAAATATATTGAGAGCGAGACGTTCCCTTCTCTTAGTCCTCCTATAATATGCTGCTTCCCAGAGGGAACCACTTGTTAGCAGTTTGGTTTTTCTATTTCCCGAAAGTTTCCGTTGCATATAGACATATGGTTTAAAACTTAACCTCGGGAATTCCCTGGCGGCCCGGTGGTTAGGACTCTGGGCTTCCACTGCTGAGGGCCTGGGTTCGGTCCCTGGTCAGGGACCTAAGATCCTGCAAGCCATGGGGTAAGGCCAAAAGAAAAAAACCAACCAAAAAAACCCAAACACTGATCCTTGAGCAGATCCTCACACAGGGCTCGAGTGTCAGGAGAAACACCAGCTGCTCGTTCTGTGAGAGCCATTGTGTCCGGGATGCGCCGCTCTCCTTCCCCATATCATGGGCAGAAGCTCTTGGAATGCCTGGTACATACCGCTGGATAGCTGGGAATGAATGAATGAATGAATGAATGCAGACTGGAGACACACAACAGGTTACTTCTTTTTTTTTTAATTTTTAAAATTTTTGGCTGCGTTGGGACTTCGTTGCTGCGTGCGGGCTTTCTCTAGTTGCGGCAAGTGGGGGCTACTCTTCATTTTGGTGCATGGGCTTCTCATTGCAGTGGCTTCTCTTGTTGTGGAGCCCCGGCTCTAGGCACGCGGGCTTCCGTAATTGTAGCACACGGGCTCAGTAGTTGCGGCTCGCGGGTTCTAGAGCGCAGGCTCAGTAGTTGTGGCACACGGGCTTAGTTGCGCCGCGGCATTTGGGATCTTCCCGGACCAGGGCTCGAACCCATGTCCCCTATACTGGCAGGCAGATTCTCAACCACTATGCCACCAGGGAAGCCCCCAGGTTACTTCTTTATTTTTAGAAAAGAGTGATCTTTGCTTTAATGATCATCTCTTTGGGGCTATTTGCCATTTTCTTCCTTATTCAAATTCAAACTTTTAACTGAGTGGAATGGAAGAAGCATCCGAGGTCTCCAGTATTTCAGCACCGTGAAGGAACTGGTGTTAGGTGGAAAACATACTTGGACAAAATAAAGAACGTTGGTGTCTAGAAAACCTGCTTCAATGACATCTCGAAATGATATCCAACCTCACAGTTTTCTCATAACAGTGTTTTGTAGAGAACTAAAAGCAGAGACACGTGAATGTTTTGGTTTACATTTTATTTCCTCTGTTTAATCCACACTAGCCAGTATTTTGCAGCTTTGTCTCTTTATTACAAACTTTTTTCAGAGATGTTAGAAATTTCCATGAACTATACACCTACAAATGTGTGGGTTCCAAGCAGTTCATTTTTGCTGGAGCTCTTATATAATTTCACTCTGTCAGTCTAGGTTTTTCTGTTATGGCTAGAAGGAAGCGTTAGACTCACAGAAAAGAAAGCTTTATACTTCTATAGAAATGTGATATCACAAAAGTCGTGGGGGGTGAGGTTCCAACCTAGACTCCCTGGACTAGATATCTTTATTGGGGCCTTCCTTGGGGAGGAGAGGAAACCTTCTACAGGCAGGCACAGCCCTCCAATCAACCTCTCTCCCACTCCTGTTCCGAGCAGGCTGGCAGCCCTGCCCAGTAAGCAAACTGGAACAATGCAGCCCTTTGTACAGGCAGGCGATTTACAACACAGGCAGACAATCAGCACGGCCCTAGCTGCTACCCCTCCCTTCGGGCCTTTTCAGAAATGTCTCAGATCAAGAGAGAAACAAAGCCTCAGATCCTATTTGCAGCATTCCCTCCTCAGCTACATAATCTTAAAAACCAAACTTTCCTCACACTCACGATTCTAAAGCATGGGGAACTTCTCCTTGAGCAACTGCGGATCAAACGTCTTGTAATCTACCAATACTCACCAACAGGCACTCATTTAGAATGAATGAACTTGCAGGTGGAATCAGAAAGATCACAGAGAGAGGGTTAAGGATCAAGTGGAATTATCATGAGTTAGGCCAGCTGAAAGGCAGTTTGATGCCTTTAGAAAAATGAAATTTTTTTTTTTTTTAAGAATCTCAGCAATGCCAGCAAAGTACTTCACTGTGTGGGTATCAAGATCCTTTGGGCAAAGCAACCTAAGTGTCCATCCACAGATGAATGGATAAAGAAGATGTGGCACATATATACAATGGAATATTACTCAACCATAAAAAGAAACGAAATTGAGTTATTTGTAGTGAGGTGGATGGACCTAGAGTCTGTCATACAGAGCAAAGTGAGTCAGAAAGAGAAAAACAGATAGTGTATGCTAACACATATATATGGAATCTAAAAAAAACGTTCTGAAGAACCTAGGGGCAGGACAGGAAGAAAGATGCAGACATAGAGAATGGACTTGAGGACACGGGGAGGGGGAAGGGTAATCTGGGACGAAGTGAGAGAGTGGCATGGACATATATACACTACCCAATGTCAAATAGATAGCTAGTGGGAAGCAGCCACATAGCACAGGGAGATCAGCTCGGTGCTTTGTGACCACCTAGAGGGGTGGGATAGGGAGGGTGGGAGGGAGACGCAAGAGGGAGGGGATATGGGGATATATGTGTACGTGTAGCTGATTCACTTTGTGATACAGCAGCAACTAACACAACAATGTAAAGCAATTATACTCCAATAAAGATGTAAAAAAAAAAGATTCTTTGGGCATAATTCAGTCATACCCACGATTAGTAACAGGGACACTGGTTTGGGAGGCATATCTTGGATGGGGACAGAAAATAGTATTGGGATTTCCAGCTCGGGTAGGTCTCCTCTTCTCAGCAGATGCTCAGAAGCCAAGGTCTGGATGCAGCCGGTCAGTTGTAAATAACAGTTCAGGGATATTAGTTGGCTTTAGGAGTCGCGTGGACAGCACGATTACCTAACAACGGGAGGGGCAAACACACCACAGACAATTAGGAGAGCCAATCCCAGCTTATTAGATGATGAGAAATAAAATGCAACACATTTCTTTGGGAGAAGGCATGGAGTGGGTACTGTGGAGAAAAAGGCAGAAGGCGGCAGCTTGAATGCCACCGATGCTAGCGTCCTGGGTGTAAGGAAGGGCGCACGGGCTGGGAAGGATGGCTGGTGGGACGGTGGGCTGAGTCTGCTGAGCCTTTAACCAGTGGGCACTGAGCAGGGCTGAGCCCAGCCACCACCTTGCTGCTGAATTGAACTTGATCAGACCGTTGCTTTGTGATCCAGTAACGTGACCTCAACAGAGAGGTCTCTCCCTCTTCCAGGGAGCCTTTGCTGCTTCAGGGAAAGAGAGACGGCACACTCAAGAGCTGGCTGTCGCTGTGGGTAATAATGATGACGGCTGTATTAATTTCTTAGTACCCCAAACTTCAATAACAGAAAGTTACTGTCTCACACTTCTGGAAGCCAGAAGTCCAAGAGCAAGGTGTTGGCAGGGTTGGTTGCTTCCAAGGGTTGTGAGGGAGAATCTTCCCTCTTAAGCTCCCTTACGTCTTCACATTGTCTTCCCTCTACGTGTGTCTGTCTCTGTGTCCACATTTCCCCTTTGATCAGGACACAGTCATATAGGATTAGAGCTCACCCTAATGACCTCATCTTAATTTGATCATCTGCAAAACCTATTTCCAAATAAGGCCACATTCACAGGTACTAGGGGTTCAGACTTTAACATCTTTTGGGAGGGACACCGTTTGACCCATAACAATGATGATAATAATGATGATATCTGCTAATATTTATTAGTTCTTATGGTGGGTCCCGCACTGAGGATGATCTCAGTTAATATCCATTTAATCTTCATAACAACCCTATGAAGTAGCTACATATATTATTCCTATTTTGCAGATAAGGAAAATAAAAGTACAGAAAGGTTAAGCAACTTGTCCAAGGACACACAGGAAGCAGAAGCCGTTGAGTCAGGATTCCAACCCAGGCAGGCTGGCTTCAGCGTCCAAGTGTCTGTCTGGTCACTCCTCTATCATCAAGGGCTCTGGGAAGGCTGCTTACTTCCCTAGTCCACATGGACCTTTGGGCCTCTCTGGCCTGTCGTCATGATGTCCCTTTCTGCTTCCCTGAGACTGGGCCATCCTTCTGGGGCAGATTTCCCTCTGCAGCACTGGGAGAGCTCATTCCCCAGGGCTGGGCTGGAGCAGTGATGCGCTCTGTCAGGCTGGTAAGGTTTTGCCCAGGCAGGGGTTGTACACCCAGTAGATAAGGGGATGACTATGGGAAGTGGGAAGGAGGTATGAGTCAGGTGCCACAGCCCAGCCCCTGATCGTGGTGGGTCGCAGGCCGGCAGCAGGCCTGGCTTCAAGGGGCCACACCGCCTGGCCAGGCCTCTTGCAGGGAAGCAAGTTGGCACTCACACCTCACTCTCTACCCCTCCCACCCCCAAAGCTATCCCAGGTGGAACCAAAGCAATGAATTAACCAACTCACTGGCCAAAAACCAGAGCCTACGCTCCAATGTGGAGGAGAAGCTGAGGGAGGGGAGGAGAGAAGGAAGCATTTTATAATTTTCTTGTGCTTGTTGTTGTTAAAGAAATGAGGTTATTAAAAAGTTTTCTGTTTAAAACAAAAATTAATCTTTGAAAGCAGTGATGTTACTATTTTTTGAAAGAGAATTATCCTTGAAAATATATGGCTAATGTCAGCCAAGTCATATTTCTGGCAGAAAAAAATACACAACAATCTGTGCTCACATCTTTCCTAGAAAGCCATGTGATGAGAGTCTGAGGGCAGATAGTGAATATTAGCTCCCCCTTATCACATGGCGTAGATGCCATTTGAATATGTGGCTCTGGAGAGAGAGGACAGGGTCTCTACTCACTCCTCCGGGACTTCTGGGCCAGGTCCAACAGATGGTTGAGTCTGGCGGTGCCCAGACCAGCACGCTCACCAGATGCTAGTAGAGCCCGGCTCCACCGCGGATGGGCTACATGCCCCGGGGAGGGTCACTTCACCTGGGGCCTCACTCTATCCTTCCCAGAAGAAAAACAACAGCCCCGAGCTTGTAGCACTGTGGCAAGGATTACAGAAGGCCAAGTGCGTAGAGCACGTGAGGTGCTCAGCGATTCTGAGCTGCTATTTGATGGTGTTTTGTGATTGCATCATAGGCCTCCTTCTGAATCTTATGAAAGCTAAAAACTCTCTAGAAAAATATGCATATGTGTACACACAAGATTCTGAATATAGTTTTAGGTGAGGTTTAGGTGGATAACTAGGACTCATAGACAGGTTAAGAAACCCTTATTCAGATATTTAAAAAAATGCCCACATAAAGACAAAAATCCTTTGCATAAGAATAGACTCTTGAGAGGTAGGAGAGGCCAGGGAAGCTGATGGCCACAGCCCCTCCCCTGCCCTCCTGCTCGCCAGGCTCCACCACCGCTGCCAGCCCCTGGGGTCCTTAGCTCCAATGCCAAGATGGTGAATTCCTCTCTGGCTGAGGTGAGGGCAAGTGTAATGGCTAGAGTGAGTCCCACAGGATGGTTAAGTCTTATCAACAGGGTTGAGGAACTTGGAGGGGAAAGGTTGTAGACTCGGTTGATGCATTCCCCCTATTCAGCTCACCGCAGTTACTGGGGTGGACTCAGAGGAGATAAACGCGCCAGAGCCATCTTCCCCAAGTGTAAATCTGATTGTATTTATCCATAGGTTTAAAATCCTGACTGCCTTCCCTCCACCATTTATAAGCCTGACCCAGTGCTGTGGGATAGAATAAAGAAAGAAGAACGAAAGAAATAAGGACAGTCTAAGAGACCTCTGGGACAACATAAAATGTACCAACATTCAGATTATAGGGGTCTCAGAAGGAAAAGAGAGAGAGAAAGGGCCTGAGAAAATATTTGAAGAGATAATAGCCGAAAACTTCCCTAACTTGGGAAAGGAAACATTCTCAAGTCCAGGAAGTGCAGAGAGTCCCATACGGGATAAATCCAAAGAGGCACACACCAAGACACATATTAATCAAACTGACAAAAATTAAAGACAAAGAGAAAATATTAAAAGCAACAAGGGAAAAGCAACAAATAACATACAAGGAAATCCCCATAAGATTATCAGCTGATTTTTCAGCAGAAACTCTGCAGGCTAGAAGGGAGTGGCAGTATATATTTAAAGTGATAAAAGGGAAAAACCAACAACCAAGAATACTCTACCCAGCAAGGCTCTCATTCAGACTGGATGGGGAAATCAAAAGCTTTACAGACAAGCAAAAGCTAAGAGAAACCAGCACCACCAGACCAGCTTTGTAACAAATACTAGAGGAACTTCTCTAGAGGGAAAAGAAAAGGCCACAACTAGAAAAAGGAAAATTACGAATGGGAAAGCTCACGAGTAAAGGCAAACATACAGTAAAGGTAGGAAATCCTCCAGACATAAATATGATATCAAAATGCACTTGAAATTAAGAGACCAGCAACTTAAAACAATCTTGTGTGTATATAGACTGCTATATCAAAACCTCATGGTAGCCACAAACCAAAAATATGTAAGTCCAACCGTCTTAGAGAGCATTCCAGGACTTTAGAGACTGAGGGCTGTTCAGCACTCCACACCCCACCACACCCCCTGGCCACCACACACCCCTCACCACTGGTTCCACATTCCAGCCACCCTAAATGATCTGCAGTTTCACAAATGGCACTTTGGGGATGCTTCTTCATCTGGAACGAGAGTTCCCAACTCTTTGCCTGAAGTCCTCTTAATCATCCTTCAATAATCTACTCAGGCATCACCACCTCCCAGAAGCCCTCCCAGACCACCCCTCTCTGAAGACTGAGGATGTTCCCATGGCTGTTGGTATCACATTGTATTCCTTGTTTCTTTGTTGTGTGCCGGCACAGTGCCTGATACCTAGCAGGTCCTCGATATAGTGAGTTAGCCAATGACTGATTAAATGAATGAACAGAATCAAGACTAGGAAGGAGGCAGTGAGTTTAGCCAGCAGGAAGCTTTTCACACCAGGAGGCTCTGGTATCTCAAATAGCTCTGCGTAAATTTGTTTCAGATCAGTTCAGCTGAAAACCCACTTGTCTAAAATGCCGATTTTGAAGAACAAGCAGGATCACGCCACTAACATTTCCTTTATAGTATAATAGTGATGGTCCTTAAGCATTTTCACATCTTAGGCGGCTTTTGTTCTTCAGAACGCTTTTGAGCATTTCCTGTTTTTGAGCGTATTCGACAAAAAGCATTTCTGCCTTATTTGACTGAAACAGTCCTTAAAATTATAAAAAGTTAGCTAGATGGGGGAAAATGGCACTCAAAAATGAAAAAGAAAATGCTTAAAGCAATCTGAAATTGGCCTGTTGGATATGAAATTTAAATTTTATGAACATAGTCATCAAATGTGTGATATGAAGTAAATTAAGCACTAGAGCTCCTTTCGGAGGACTGGCTTTTTCCCAGGCAACCAAGGGCACTGATGAAAATTTCCATCGGAGAGGCAAGGGTGAAGGACACCAGGGTGCCTCTGAACCAAGCCCCTAAAAAGCTGCCTTTGGGGCTCCACACAGGCTCTCTACTCCAGCTGAAGGAGGGGCATCTTGTCTCTGTCCTCAGCCCACCCTGGCTCCTGCAAGAGTGACCCAGCCTGCTAGCTTTCTCTCCACCTCTGCTTCTCCGGGTCATAACTTGTAGGTGCCAGCATCTTCCTGTTCCATTTCTGCTGAACAGGGGGAAGCCGGCAACCCAGGATTTAGACTCCATATCCCTCTGGTTTCTAACACTGTGAAGTGAAAGGAGAGGGGGGTAAAAAATAGTTTTTCTCTATTTTTCTTTTGACCTTGGGAGATGCTTCCCAGTAAAAGCGACTAATACGCACAGGTACCAACACGCATATTCATCCAGCTGATGAACTGGTTTTGGAGCACATGTCAGATTCAAGGCACCACTCACCCCCATTAGCACAGGTGCTGCACGTACACACGCACGTACACACGTGTGTTAAACATAAAATGTTTGTATCGTTAAAACAGTGGGGCAGTGGATTAATTAAACAGACATGACGAGCTTTCTGGAAAACTCACTGCCTTCTCATTGCCCGAGGGGTGAGTGTGCTGTGCTTAGGCTGTCCTAAGGAACCTGATGAGATTTCAGACGCCTCTTCGCTTTTGTCCCTCATGATGGTTGTTTAAAAAGAAGTCTCTTGAGGGAAAACAACAAGAACAAAAACCTTCCACTGTAAATGACTTCGGCGTTGTTACGTGGATTGCTACAAATATCAAAGACACATGAAGTGCGTAGGAACGAAGGGTAATGTTAAGAGGAACGATATGAACAGTGTAATGCCGTCTAATATTTCCAATTATAAGGCCCTGAGCTAACTCAGGTAAAAATAAAAATTTTGAATCTCACTGACATTTTCCTTAGAGTAAGAAACTTCAGAACAAATTAAATGTAGACCAAAAAAAAAAAAAGGAAGTCACTTGACTCTTCTCTTTGGGGCTTCAAATTTTAGAATAACCTGGAGCCACGGTATACATCCAGGATTTAGGTATCCTTGAACCTCCACAGTTGTGCAAAATTGTATGCGTATGAGCATATTTCTGGGTCTAATTTTTTTTTCCTCTTACATTCTCACTCAATGTTCAGCTCCAGAAATGTAGATGCCCATGAAAGTGTGGCTGGGCAACGTGCACTAGCCCACGAAGAGCTGTGATGGCAGGGTCGGCTTGGTCACTCGGTCTTCCTCTGTTTCCTGAGCTGGCCTTTCCCTGTATTTTCTGGAGGGGTCCCTCCCTGTTATTTTCCTCCCACAATCGCAGGCTTCTGCTGGCCTCTTGGCCACGACCCAGCTACAGGGTTCAGCCTGCAGAGCTGTCTGGAATGAGAGAGGCCGGTGCTGAGCACACACACCCCAGACCAGGGCAAGCCTGCAAAGTCTCCTGCTCATGGCTGTGGCTGTTTGCAGTGGGGTTGAGAGGTTGCCTCTCTGATCCTTTTTTTTTTGTAGTCAGGAAGGAGGGCCTTCTCCAGCTGCCCAATTTCTCTCAGCACGTTTACCAAGAACCACAGACGGAGAGTGGAGAAAACACCCCATTTTAGAGTATAGCAACCATCCTCGAGGACTAGCAGCTGCTAATGGGGTTTCTGGATTCCACTTTTTCATGCTATCCTTACCATCTTTTGTAAAAGAGAATTCATTTCTGGATGTGCCTTAAGTGACTTCTATCAGCAGTTTCCTTTGAAGAGCAGATCCCCGAATGCCTTGCGAATCTCAGTTCACCAGCCTTCTGCTCCAGGGGAAGCCGGTGCCATCTGAAGGAACCTCTTGCCTCCAAGCCCCCAGGTATTCCCATCACAGCACCTGCCTATGTTCCCGGAACACTCATGTCTAGCTGGAGCTTCCGTGTTTAATGTCAGTCAATCACTTACTATTAGAATGTAAGTTCCATGAAAGCAGGAATGAGTCTGGCTTGGTCACCGCTCTATCCTCAGCACAAGGAACAGTGCTTGGCACAGAGCAGATGCTCAATAAATGTTTACTGGATAATCGACTAATCTGGTTTAAGAGACTGTAAGTTCCTGCACCTGGGTTCAAAAAGCACCCACGTTGATATACAGTAGGTACGGATCATAGCAACTGATACAAAAGACAGAGTGGTTTTAGTTGTCCATAATCCCAGAATCAGTAACAGGTTGGTGTAGTCTACAGAAAAGCTGCTTTTATCTTATGCTTCAATAATGCAGGTACGGTTTCTAGTATTCAGTATGCAATGAATAATCACGACAGCTGGTGCCAGGTCCTGTTTGAGTGATTAAAGTAAGTGCAAAGTCCTGAGGCTGGAGGGGAGCAGGCCAGCAGAAGGGTGGCAGGAAAAGAAGGCCCAGCGGCAGGGAGGGGCCGTGGTAGGAGGAGGAGGGGGCCCCAGTGCCTCTGCACTGATCAGCCCATGGCAAGGGCGCTCAGTTGTAAGTGAGCATGAGAGGGAGAGACCTGGGGGCCCAGGAGAGCCGCCCGGGAGCTGAGGCACTCAGGTCCACGGCACAGGATGGGGTGGGGAGGCTGGAAGAATTGAAGATACTCGGTTTGGAGAAGAGTGGCCCTGGGGGAGGACCTGTGGGGGAGGGAAGAGGCTGATCTGCTCGTAGATTCTGTGTGGCCCAGGAGTTAGGGGCAGCAGCGGTGACACAAGCAGCAGGCAAGGCTGCTCCTGAAGCCCCAGGTTCTCTGAGCCACTCTCTCTGCAGACGATTTGAGCACAAGGTCGGTCAGATTGCAGCCGAGCCACTGAGCCACTACAGATCTCAGGTCTCTGCTGTCAAACTCAGGTCACACGGCTTTGAAAACGTCTGCATTTTATCCTTTTAGAGTGGAGATTAACAGTCTGGCAGGCTATTAACAATGCGTCGCTGTTTGGAAGAGCTAAGAGTTTGGTTCACCGTGTTAGGGGCAGTGAGAAGTGTGCTTTCTGATAAAAAAGAATGTCTTGCTCAAAAAGGCAATTGCTCACCAAACAGATCCTGAACACTGCGGACGGAGAGGGTGTGAGACAAGGCCGAATTTACCACTTTATCAGAAATTCCACCAGCTATGACCATGACAGGTGTGAGTAATGGTAGAAATGGTCACAGCCAATGACTGGTCACTCCCCTGTTCAACAACATACCATGGCTCCCTAGGTACAGGTCACCTTCCTAAGGAGGGTGTCTGGAGACCCTCGGAAACCAGGCCTTCTCTACGTCTCAGGTGTCCCGGCCACCCTGACACCAAGCCAGTTCTCCTGCCTCACATCAGGCCGTCAGGCCACAAGGCTTCCGGAGCTCCTGCCCTGTGCTCAGGCCTGGGAAGGCCCAGCCTCTGTCCTCAAGGAATTCGTGTTTGCTTGAGGAGGCTTTGTCAGCAACGGGAAGCAGCCCGCTGAGTGCTGCACTACAGAGTACAGATTACGGATGCCAGCAGAGACGGGGGCTCCTTGGCTGGCTGAGTGCGTATACACAGAGTGGGTGGAGCTGGGAGACAAGGGCACTGTACACTACCCCCCACCCAGACCAGCAGCCAGGCGTGGCTGGAATACCCCCTGGGCTCCGTGTGCCTGTGGTGGACAGTCCCCCACGTAAGCCAGGGTCCTACCTGAAGCACTGCACCGGCATCTCTGTTCTGCTTTCTCTAAACCACAGAAAGCCGCTGGCTGCATGCAGACATGGCAAAGCTGAAGACAGGCCCCGAAAGCAAGTCTCAATTGGGCGGGGGGCGAGGGTCAATGGGAAGGTGTCCCAGGCTCCCGGTGCCCCAGCAGGACAGCTCTGAGGCCCCTCAGCCCCCAGAGGACAGAGCCTTGGTTGCCCATAAGTAAGCAGCCAGGCAAGGCACTCTTTTCCCAACCACTCTGCCCCGTAGCCTAAATGAGAAAACGGAGGGCTTTTCTCACTCCAATCACCTAGCTAGTAAAAGGCGGAGGGAGGATGCAGACTCGGGCCTGGAAAACCTAGAGGGCTGTGTCTTAACCACCGGGCATTTGCATGGGGAGGAGGACGGGACCTGGCAGGAGGCTACAGAGGAGAAAGATACTACACTTGTCATTGTCATGACAAGGGGCCTTCCCAAACTCCTCCAGCCCCGTCCTCTCCCTGCCACAGGGCGGAGATGGTCCCCGGGAGTCACCCTCAATTATCTGGAGCCTGGAAAGCAGCCAAAACTCTTGAGTAATTAAGCACCGATTGGACGCCAGAGAATACAAGCCCTGTAGGAATTGGGAATAGCGCTTCAGCACTCGCCACCCAGAGGTAGGAGAGGTCTCCCCCTTCCCTCCACCCACAGCAGGTCCTGGCCCCGGGACAGGCAGAAGCAGCAGGGGGAAAGGAGGCAGCGGGATGGAGATAGGAGCGCGGGGGAGCCTAATGAAGGCCCTGGTCCACCCTCCCCACTCCTGCCTCAGGCCTCCCGTTCAGATCATATCACTGAGGACTCGGTACCTGGGTTCCTGGCTTCAGGGATGGCACAAGGTCTTTGATCATTTTGGCTTCCGAGACTGTGACCCCGCCCACCACGAAGAGAATCAGAAGAGGGTGGTCGCTGGGATGAGGCCGGCTCACCTGCAAAAGAAACCACCCCCGGCGTCAGAGGCGTCTTCAGGTGAGACGAACAACCCTCAGAGAGGGTGGGATCTGTTAGGGGTCGGATGTGTTAGTGGTCTGTGAGCGCACTGACCAGGAACACGCACAGCATGTCACCTTCCTACAGCCCTTGCAATAAATATTTTACTGAAAGCAAAGTTACAGGAGTAACTATTAAACTACAGTAGCTACAGGAGCACTATTAAATACGCAGAGAAGACCGAGGGCGCAACTTCCCCTCCTGTTCGGTCTGCAGGTCTCAGCATAAGCGTGCTCCTGCCTTACAGAGCTCCGTGCATCTCCTTCCAAGCACGCGCCACAGCCTGGGGTCATCGTCTCTCCCCTGACGGCCGTCTCCTCTAATGGAACACAAGCTCCACGAGGCGGTGATCTTGTCTGCCGGGTTCACTGCTAAATGCCCGGTGTGCCTAGCGCAGTTTCTGGCTCAGAGTAGGTGCTCAGTAAATGTCTGTGGAATTGACGGATGGTTAGAGCCCTAGGAGGGGGCGGTGGAGGGTGGGCAAAGATGCAAGAGCCCTGCACCCACCCTCGAGTGCAAACTTCACGCCCTTACCTTCTGCAAACCAGCCTCAGTCAGCTGAGGTTGGCCTCGGCCAGAGCTGAGGCCCTGCTCCGCGTGCAGCATTGCACTGGAGGTCGTGGAGAATTCCTCCTGGTGCCTCATGATTTCACCAGTGAGGCAAAGTAGTATAAAACAACTAAAATGAGGGCTTCCCTGGTGGCGCAGCGGTTGAGAGTCCGCCTGCCGATGCAGGGGACACGGGTTCGTGCTCCGGTCCGGGAAGATCCCACGTGCCACGGAGCGGCTGGGCCCGTGAGCCATGGCCGCTGGGCCTGCGCGTCCGGAGCCTGTGTTCCGCAACGGGAGAGGCTGCAACAGTGAGAGGCCCGCGTACCACAAAAATACCCCCCAAAAAACCAAAAACAAACGAAAAAAAACAACTAAAATGAGAATGTCTCCCAGTAATCTCTCAGAAAATGTGCAAGGCCAACATATAGACCTAGTGACTAACTGAAGGGGACGAGAGGGGGTTCCTGAAGACAGTGTGTTTGAGCCCTACCTGGAAGCCCAGGATGGTTCGGTGAGAAGTGGGCAGAAGTGTTGTGAGCGAAGCGCCGCAGGCAAGCGGTCACCAGGTCGGGGGAGCAGGCCAGAGGCCCAGCCGGGACAGCAGCATGGAGTCATTATGGGAAGGATGCTGTCAGCTGCCTGCATGGCCACTGAAGCCCGAGGTGGGAGAAACACGCTTGACTCCAGCCAGGAGAGGGTAGACAAAGGTGGTAAATGTCTGTACTCATTCACACCCACTAACACACAAGCCATCTTTGGGCCAAGGGACGGTCCCTTGGAGCAGCAGGGTGGGACATCAGGCTGACAGGAAGAGAGGAAGCCCCTGCTCTTACCCCAACTCCAACTCCTTTCTCAATTTGGTTCTTTTGACTCCCCTGCCTAAATATACCCACTTTCCAATGTCTTGTTTTTAAAACACTTAAAAAGGTAATACATTAAGTATTTCCAGCTATGTAAGTTGCTCCTTGGCTTCTGGAGAGGAAACTCAGAGTGGATGGGGGGGAGGGAGGTAGAGAAATAGGGGAATGGAGGGAGAGAAATGAAAGGCAGAAAGAAAGAAAGAAAGAAGGAAAAGTAGGTCTAAACTTTTTCAAAATGGGTGGTGGTGAACACTGAAAAAGTTACAAAACTCTTTGATCTTTACCTCACCCCACCCCCCAACCTTCTGCACTGTAGCTCCATCCCCTTGACTGCATTTGTTGACTGCTGTCTTCCAGTCCGAGTACCACACACCCACGGCCATCCTGCTTTTGTTCCACTGTTCCCCTGGAGCTGCTCTCACTGCAGTCACCAATGGCCGTCATATGTAGGAGTCGATAGACAGTTCTTTGTCTTCATTTAACTGGACTTTTCTGTGGCATTTGTCACAGTGGCTAACACCCTTCTTGGCTTCCACAATAGCACACTGTCTTGGTTATTTCTTTTACCTTTCCACTGATTTCTTCTCAAATTCCTTCATAGGTTCCTTTTCTTGGTCTGCCCTTTAAGTGTCGACGCTCCTTAGGGTTCCATCTTCGGCCCCTTGCTTTTCTCACTTGAGGACCTCATCTACTCATATGCCTTCAATAATCTTTTATAGGCTTCCCAAATCTGTGTCTTTAGCATCACTATTGAGTTGCTGTGGCCATCTCCACCTGGATGCCTGCTGGGATCCCTCAACTCAACAGATTTCAAATTTGATGCATGATCTTTCCCCAAGTCTATTCCTTCTGTTGACTTTCTAAGAGCATCACCTCCTTCACAGTCACCTGAGCCAGACCCTTGAGAGTCATCTTGGACTGTGCTGTCTTTTTCATCTCCCAGATCAAGTTCTGTTAATTCTTCCCCCTCCAATTCACTGATCTCTCCTTGATTTCCACTATCCCTGCTCTGGTCGGCTCTCATTCCTTCTTTGCTAGATTATTGTTAGAGTCTTCTAATTTGTCTCCCCGTCCCCGGTCTGGCCACACACACACACCCCCGCCCCGATCCAGTCTCCTTGTTCCTGCCTAAGTAAGCTTTCGAAAGTGCAAATATTTATTATTGAATTTTTGTGCGTTATCTTATCCGATTGTCAAAAATCCTTAGGAGGCAAATACAATCATTGGCGTATTTTACAGATGGAGAGACTGAAGTTTACACGTCGTGACTAAACCTTGGAGCCAGGGGCCAAACTGCAGAGGCCACACTCTTAAACACCCCTCAGCTCCATCACATGCTCACATTCTTTCCGGGGAGTCTCCTAGCTCTGAGGATAAAGTTCAGACTCCTCAATCCAGTATATAAGGCTCTTCTCACGTGGCTTTGCTTTATGCCTCTATTTTCATCTCCTCCATATGCACTGTTTGCTGGAGTCACTCACGAGGACTTGAGCCATCCATGAATGCAAGGTCTTTTTTAAAAACCTTTTTGTTAAACATACAACGCTTTACTGAACGTTTGCACTGAAAGGAGCGTTTATTTATCACAAGTGTGCAGTTGAATTTATTTCCAAAAAACTAAACAAATCCTTGTGACCAGTACCCGGATCAGGAAACAGAAAGCCAGCACTCTGGATCCCCACTCAGGCCCCCTTCGTGTCACGACCTCACCAAGGGGTAACTGCCGTCTTGACTTCTAGCCACTCGATATCAGATTTAGTTTTGCTCAGTGATATACCCTGGGGATTTGTCCATATTAGGAGGAAAGATCTTTAGCCCACAGGCATTGGTTGGGACCACACCAGTGGGTTTTGGCCTGTCTGTGCCCATGACATTCCAGTTATTAAACAGTTAGAGCACCAACTGCGTCATCTTGTTTTATGTGGCACGGACAGTTTCCTCTGTGTAAAGTACCCCTGCCTCCCCTTCTGTACCTCCTTCCTTTTTACCCTCTTTAAAAGGCACACTCGCCTCTAAAAAGTTCCCCCTAACCACCTCTCAACTCCTGCCCCATGACCCGAATCTGACAGATACCTCTGCCTTGGCCTTGTCACACTGGACTGCGACCTTGATAGACCTATCTCCTCTCCTAGGCTGTAAGCTACTGGAGGGTAGGGATTGATCATATTTATCTCGGTATTTTGGGGTCTGAGCATAGAGCTAGCTCATGATAAACTTTCAACAAATGTTGCATGAATAAAATGAATGAATGAGGTCCACAGGGTAACTGGAGATATTCTTCTTTTCTTTGAGATCTTTTAGACACTCTCTCTTTGCTTTACGTGTGGTTCTTCCTGGCTGAGTAACTAACCGGGGTTCCTTCCAACCCTACAAACAATTGTTTCTCACTTAATGGCTCCAGAACTTCAAGTGGTACAGTATGTTCCCAAAGACATATGCTTTCCATAAGAGAGTCTGGACTCTGAAGTACATTGTGAGAATCTTGGAAGGATGTATTGAAAGATGAAAAGGAAAAAAGAAATGAACAGCAACAACAAAGAACAATACCCTTTGGCCAACGAATTGAGGGAATGTTGATTGTGGTACAAATTAACGGGCCCCATTAATGCATGTTGCTGTTTGCCATTTTGGTTTCTGTTTAGATTTATGTTTTGATACCAGATTTCCTTTTAGAACATGTCAAATCGGCAGGCTATTGGGAAGTGGAGCCTTTCCAGTCTTTTCCATCAGGATAACACATTCCTTATAACCAGCCACATTCGGCTGAGTCCCATTTGTATGTGGGTTCATGGTGTAAGGCACTTTGATGATGAAAGAGTTAAGCGTCATTACTGCCGTCACAAACACACAGATTAATAAAGCAAGTCAGGCTCATTGCTCTTTCTTTCATTTTCTAAACCTTCACTGGCTGGGATTTTAAGACGTCAGGTTCTGGTCAGAGAAGACAGTTTCTCCCCACCATCCATCCAGCCTTTGAAGCAGGGGCTGCCGACACCTTCTCTGCAGCTGTGGTCCCGAGAGCGCTCTTTGATGTCCTGACTGGTTTCTATGAGAAGGGTTTCCTCTGCTCCCCGTTTCTCTGGAGTTCTCCAGGCGTTCCAAGAACCCAGCTGCTGATTCTCCTCCAATCTGTTTCTCTACATGTGTGACTTACTTGTCCCCAGCACAGGCAAGGGTCAGGTCCCCCACCCTCCAACGATGGGCCGGGCCTCGTAGGAGGGAGACAGCGTAATGGGAGCGTTGGCCCAAAGGGCACTGGGCCCTGAGACCCGCCATGCTGACTTTGAAGGTGGCTTGGTAATGGCTTTTCTCCCAACAGGAGGAAGTAACAGCACTGCCACTGCCGCCAAACACTTCACGTCTAGCACAACCTTTTACTCATTTATTCATCCAGTCCACAAATATTTATTGAGCAACTACTATGGGCCAGACACTGCTCTAGGCACTGGGGACTCCGCAGCGAACGAACCCGAGAGGACTCCCTGCTGCACAGAGTTTATATTTTCGTTGGGGAGAGTGACAAAATACAAAAGTAAATTGGTAAGTGAAGAAGGTGATAAGTGTTGTGGAGGAAAATAAAGCAGGGGGTGGGGCAAGCATTACTGCACAATCTTGGACTCTATGAAGTAGGCAGAAGGTCCATTTTACAGATGGAGACAGTGAGGCTTACAGAGGTGAAGCGACTTGTCCCAAGTTTTCCAATTCATAAGCTGTAGCGTTGAGACAGAAACCCAGGTCTGTCTCATACCAGAGTGGGATACATTCCACATGCTCTCATTTATAAACAGATTCTTCAAACTGAAAGCATTTTTACTAGCTTTCATCTCTTAAAACTCTGTACTTTTAGTTCTTCAGCAACGTCAGCCAATTACCAGGTTCCTCGTGGGTCTTTATTTAATCTCATCGCAAAGGCTGCCACCTGCCAGAGTCACTCTGCCATTAGCTCAGCCTAACTGTTGCGTTTGCTGCAGTGGATGGCTTCCACTTTCCAGAAACTTCCTCCCCAACCCTCTCTGCTTTCTAAGCCCTCTCAGTTTCTCTTCTTCCTCATGGATTCTCCTCTTGCTTGACCTGCCCCATCATGTACTGTGTTCCTGACTGCTTGGGCCTCTTCTCGCAAACACCGTCCCTGGGCAGCCCTATCCTGTCCACGGTCTGGGCCTCACATGGGCCAGTGGCCCCTCAGCTCTGCTGAGCTGCAAAGCTGTCTCACAGGCACCTAAACTCTAAAATGCAAGTTATTTTCTTCTCCATTCCTGCTTCCAAGTCAGAGAGAACGTTAACACCTGCCATCCAGCCATCCCTGACTGGGTGACTGACCCTGGACAATGTTCTCTCATTTATTTCCACATCCCATCAATGCCCGGTCCTGTGGGACCCGCCGGCACTGCATCACTGCCCTCATTCCCTCGGCCCCTACCTCACCCCGACTCTCATCTTCTCACCTTCTCTCCCCAACCTGATGCTAGTCTGGCCACGTTCCCCCACCCCCTCGCTCAGTGCTTCCAGGTGATCTTTATAACACATACACTGGTTATAAATTCCAAAAAACATTCCATGGAACCTCATTGTTTTTGGTCAATTGTCAAGCCTCCAGCCCTTCGTGATCTGCCTTCTATTTATTTCTCTATCTTACCTTCTTCCACTCTTCACAGGCTGCTCTTAGACCCAGCCATTTGGAGCTACCTGGAATTCCTTTCATGTAGCCCGGCATTTCATCACTTTGTTCCTCACTCCTACTGGTTGGACACACTGAGCTCCCCCTTCTCTGTGTCCTCACACCCCACCCAGATACCACTTATCTCTCGTCCCCTCAACCCTCAATGTTCTTGTCCATCTCCCTAACAAACTGTAAGCTCTCCAATGTAAGCTATGCTATGGAAGGTAGGATGGCTACTTTGTCTCTGTATCTTCCTTACCCACAAGAGTGACTAGCACACGAGAGGCTCTTGATAATTGCTCATAGGCAAACAAAGTTCGTAGCCTGCCAAAACCAAGTTTTTGTTTCACGATTCCTACCAAAATCCATCTCACTAGAACTTATGGATCATATTTAGCAAATGTTAGACAAAAATCAAACCACAGTATGTAGCATAATTAAGAAGAAGAAAATATAAACAACAGTTATAAATAGTATTGCAAATAGATTCCAAGACTTGTGCTGATTTAATCAACAAACACCAAATGCTAAGATGTTTTCCTCTTGTCAGAAATGCCATAAAGTATAATGGACCTAAGCCAACAGTTCACGTCTGAGTCTCATTTTTCTTGTGCAAACAGTGAGGACCTGGACTAGATGTCCTCCAGGCACGTCCAGCTTTCCCAGTCCAAGGACCTGACATCAAATTGCACCTGAGGCTCATCACTTTTGCCCTTTATCCTTACAGCATCCTTCACCACTGCTGTAGATGCATCTGTAGGTATCTGTCCCGCCCACACATGAATAGTCTCCTCCATCCCCACGGCCATGGGGTGGGCTCCTGGCAGCCATGTAATTATGGTGTGATCATACCCCCCAACTTCAACTGAACGGTTCAGGAATGGGCCCCGACCCAGGCTGGGCCCACTCGAGACCCTTCACTGGGAATCAAGACTTGACCTAAGACGGACGAGGCCCAGTCAAAGCTGAGCTCTTAAGAAGCACCAAAAGCCGTGGCATAGCTCTCCAGCCATTCACTCAACTCATATTTATTGAGTACGTACACGGTGCTAGGGCTGTTCTCGGCAGCTTCTGCAGGCCACAGCAAGCCTTCAAGAACTGTCTGGTTTCCTGGTGGCTCTCTAGTTCTCGGGCCCAATCCTTCCTGAGGCCCACCGCATTGCCGCCCTTAGGTTCCCGGTGAGGCCCCCTCGGTCCTCATAATGAGGACTTTCTTTGATGGAGTTCGTGCAACCTGGTGGCAGCTTAATTGCCACTGAAGTGTTTCAACTCTTACCCCCTCACCACCTCCAGCTTTTTAGGGCTACCCTGAGCAGTTGTGCCCTCTCTCCTTGTGGGCCTTCTTCTATTGCTGCCTAAGGCCATGGAGCTCTCACAGGAACTCATACTAAGGGCCCAGAGGCAAGCACTGGGTCTTCTTTGAGTGTTTTTCATAAATCTTTTCTCTTTTCCAATGAAGCACAGCCATATAAGAAATGGAACAACAACACAAAGTTCCACAATGCTCTTAAAAGGAGGTAAAAGGGCCTCGCGTAAGTGCATTAGATACAACCGACGCTCCTCACAGCAGTTCCAGCAGAGAAAACATCTTGACAAATCAAGTCCTTTAGTCAAAACAAGTTGGAGTCCAAACACATGGAGTAGATATAAAATATATTATTTTCAGGAGACTGAAATCCAAACCACAAATTCCAGAAACGCATTTTCAAAGTGCTGCCTATTAGACATGCTCGTTTTAAATTAAATTGTGAGAGTGGTAAGGTATGGTTCGCTTTATTTACTAGATCACTATCAAGCTTTTCTCTACAGGGATCAAGGTGCTCCACGCACAGGCATTTGGAGAGAAGACTTGACTGTTTAAAAAATGTGACGTTCTGTCAAAGCTGTTTCTCTCGGGTTTGATAGTCCCCCTCCCCCCAGGGCACCGCCCTTTGAAGCCGACAGCTCATGTGCCAACCACAAGTCTAGCCTCTGGTGGAGGAGTGCGCTGAGCTGACTCCAAACACTTGCTCAGAACTGCAGCAAGAATGATCTCGTGGGCACCCAGCTCTGCTCCCCAGCCGGCCTGCTTTCCTTGACAGGGCCTGATGGGGCGAACCTGGGAGAGCAAAGTCCTACAGCTCATCACTCGGAAAGGTTTTTTTTTTTTTCCTTAGATTATATTATTTAAAATGATTGCGGGCAAATAGCAGGCATGCCTTGCATTATCAAAGCCTTTCTGGGCTCACTTATTTTGAAAGCAGATCAGAAGCCTAAGTACATTTTCTGTCCTCTAGATTGAAGGGAAAACTCCTAGAATTAGCCAAACACTGCCCTTGGTGGGCTGGACAGCCAATCCTACATCGAGGTAAAGTGCGGACTGCATTTTCCTAAAGCGGCCTTAGCGATCGTTTCTGCTTCACATGCTCTGGTTCCCTTTTTCATAGGAAGACAGTATATCCCTCCCCTTGAATCCAGGTGGGCATTTGTGACCGCCTCAACCAACAGGATACTGAGGAGTGATGCCCTGTGGCTTCTGAGGCTTCCCACCTGGCAATCTCTTTTAGGATGCCTGTCCCTGGGATGCTGTAAGGAAGCTCAGGCCACGTGGAGAGGCCTGTGTGGAGAGGAACTGAGTCCTGAGCTACCAGCTGGTGATGAGCAACAACCTGCTGACCATGGGAGTGGACCATCCTGGAGGCGAATTCTTCTCTGCCGAGCTCTGCCCAGAGAGCAGACACACGAACAAAAGAAATGATTGATAATATTTTACGCCAGTGTTTTGACATGGCTTCTTACGTAACGAGCAATAACCAGAACGGGTTGGGCGGGGGATGAGAGACTTCTGTGGAGAGTCTGATTTATACAGGAAAACAGGCTAAAGCAATGAAAAGAAAGTGACTTTAACAAGTTGTAGCCTGACACAGATGAGGTTCCGACTCTAGTAAGGGCAAAATACAGCTGCCTTGATTCCCTCTCACACAGGGTTTATTTGAGGCAGAGAATCTTGGACACACAGGCATTTTTCCTAACTTTCACTGTCTGTGGACATTTACATCAATAAGATTGATTTCTGTGAGCCAGTTCCGAGGCCTCCCTACAGCACTGGGGCTGATTGAGGAGTGCTTGCGGGGCAGAGGCGGAGCTTCTGAAGTGCTCCTGGTGGGGTCTGGGGTCCGAGTTGTCTTGGGCTTCTGCCTCTGTGCCAGGTGGCCAGGGTCTAGCCCAGCTGGCCTCTCTTCCCTTGAGCCATTTTGTCACGGCACAGGCACAGAATTTCACCGGCTCCCACACCTTGCTCCAGGAGGGAGGGTATGTGTCTGCTGAGACCGAGGACATCAAGCCGGGACTCACAGGATAGAAGAGAAAGGGGGTCTGGAAAAACACCGCACAGCCATTTCTCTCCCACGGGCAGAGAAAGTCCATGTCTCTTAGCAAGAGCAAGTCGGCAGTGAGACAGGAAATGCTTGTGACTTTGGGGGAAGGTGTCAGTTCTCTTCTGTGTGATTCATTTGTTCACTCAGTAGTTAATCTGTATGCACCAAATGCCCACACACGGGCTCTGTACAGCAATACAAAGACACTCAAGGTGGCTCTTTTCTCAAGAGCCACAGTCTGGCCAGGATCACGAACTTGTGCAAATAAAAATAGCAAGTACATACTTAGCACTTCCTGTAGGCCAGGTACTGGTGTGAATCCTCTGTATGTATGAACTCACTTAATCCTCACCACAGTCCTGTAAAGTAGGTACTATTATCATCCGCATTTTACCAATGAGGCAACTTAGGCACAGAGGGCTTAAGTGACAACACACCCACGGTCACACAGCTGGTAAGTGCGGGAGCTCGAGTTCTAACCCAGACCATCTGACTCCGGATGTTACCACCGCTCCCTATTGCCTCTTGTAAACAAACATGGGCAGTAGAAGGAGGTCAGTGGTGTTAATAGAGCATAAACTAGATGGCCTTCTATTATTTACAAAAGCAAACAGAAAAGTGAGAGATGTGGAATAGAAAAGCGACCCCCAAAACCTCCCGACAACACGCACCCCCCTGCCTAACCCTGTTCGGACATTTCTCCTGCTGGCTCCTCTGAGTCTTCACACTACAAAACCAGCCTCTTTGCTTCCATTCTCTTCTCCAGAGAGACAAAGAAGGTGGAAGAAACAGATTGCCATGCTGTCTGTGGACAGAAGATGAGCCCACCAGGTTTCTTCGACAGAGGCGAGGTGGGCTTCCGTCTCCCCCAGCAGGGCAGTGCTGGGCGGTGAGCGGGAGCCCGTGGGTCGCTGCTTCTCTGGGGTGACATAATGACAGAACAGTGACTGGCTTCGCCTTGCTTAGTAGCTGCTGCAAAGGAGGGTCAGGGAATATGCTGAGGGTCACTGGAGTTGCCTGGTCTGGCTGCTGCCTTCTCTCCTTCGTGAAGTTGTTGAAACGTAGCTTCGGCTTAAGGGCAGTAAGCTGGAAAGAGGAACCACTGACTGAAGCCTGCTGCTCTCTGAATGGGCGCCCTCACAGGGCCACTCCCAACCTTTAGCGGGTGCCTGCTGTGTGTAAGGCCCATGCAGAGGATGCAGGAAAGAATGAGACCCAGATCAGCCCTCCTTTCTCATAGCCATAGCTTTCACCTCCTTTTTTTTTTTTTTTTTTTTTTTTTTTTTTTTTTTTTTTTTTTTTTTTTTTTTTTTTGCGGTTCGCAGGCCTCCCACCGCCGTGGCCTCTCCCGTTGTGGAGCACAGGCTCCGGACGCGCAGGCCCAGCGGCCATGGCTCACGGGCCCAGCCGCTCCGCGGCATGTGGGATCTCCCCGGACCGGGGCACGAACCCGTGTCCCCTGCATCGGCAGGCGGACTCTCAACCACTGCGCCACCAGGGAAGCCCTCACCTCCTTTTGATTGTGGCCGAAAGCAAGAAATTCATTTAAATCACAAGTGTGTATGTATGTGTGACTCAGTTTTTGGTTTCACGTTGCTAGCCTGTTCTATTTTTCTTCGTTAAGAAGTGCTGATTACAACCCATTGAACTGAGGTCTTGATTCACTGATGTGCAGTGGATGAAGGCGTTCAGTTAGAACATGCTAGTCTGGAGAAAGATACCTAACACGTATAACGATAAGGCAAGGAACGAGTGCAGTCACAGAAGTGCGCACACGAGGCCCAGAGCCCTGACGAGACACTGGGGCCTGGAAAACCCTCTCCTATGTTCTTCCTATCACCGTCACGGGGACCCCCAGTACACTCTGCGGTAATGTCTGCTGGTCTCTTTCCCAGAACATTTCCTGCTGGCTTCTCACCCGCCGCGTAGGCTACAGATACTGCCTCTGGTGACTGAGCCAAAGTCATCTGTGAAACCACCTGTGAGTCCACAGACAGGACGGGGACAGATGAGCAGCTCAGCTCCCTTTCCAGCCCTGCAGCTCTCCCATTTGGGCGACAGTACCCCAAGCACAGAAGGAGCCCACGTGGACACCTTTCTTTCATCAGGCTCTGTCTGTTTGTTCCCTTCAGGCACAGCATTAGTGGGTCTTGAGTGAGAAGCGGGGGAAGCAGGTCCCAGAGGCAAAGAGCAGGGCAGCAAGTAGCCCGAAAGCAATGGCTGTTGGCTGCTGATACAGAATGAAGATGCAGTGTGTGGAAGCAGCTCACACCACTGCGCGAATTTCTTCTCCTGGGGCTGTACTGCCAGTGAGTCCCGGGACCAAGTCCCAGAGAAGCAGACACGGTAACAGCAGATGATCCCGGGAGAGCTCCCTCACACGGGCTGTGTCTTGATGACCAGTCCGGGCATGGAGTTGACTGAGGAGCTGCATAGATACTGGAGAGGGAAAGCATCTGTGCTAATGAGTCGTCAGGAAGAAAAGAATTAATGACACATGAATATTTAACTTCCAAGAAAATACCTGGCAGCATCCTGGCGCCAAGAAATGTGGTTAAGAGCGCGGGCTCTGGAATAAGACCGACCTGGGAACAAATCCTGTTGTCCCATTTCCTGTGTGCTGTCTGGAGAACACCTGAGAACGGAGGGGAGGATGACCCAATTTGGGCCTTCTGGAAGTCCACATCTACTGCTTAAGCTTTCTGAGCCTCAGTTTCCCCACGGGGAAAGCAGGGATAATGAAAGGGGTGTTGTGAGGTTCGAATATGAGAATGGCTGATTCCCTGGTACAGCTGACCACAGGTTAGCTGTTTGACTTTGGCAGTGAAAAGCATCAGAGAACAGGACCAGGGAGACTGGTGAATGGCTGTGGCCATGAGAGCTCCATCTCTTCTATCCACATCCTCTTCTTTCCACTGGCCTTAAACCAACGTAGAAGACACCCTCTCCTGACGGCATCACCCCCCATCTCAAAGACGGAGGTCTCTGAGAAGTCACTGTTAGGTCCTCAAAGCCCTGCAGTTCCTTTTTCCATTTATCCCAATTTTGTTTAAACTTTGAACACATGGGCCAGAGGTAACTTTCCTTGCCAAGTTCTGTGGAATGATGGGAAGAGCCGGCCACAGAGGCCCATGTAGAAATGGAACAAAATGATTCTCCCTTGGGCTGCTGGGATGAGGAGGGCTACTGGGCCAGCCCACCAAGACTCTCCCACCCCCTGCAGAGAGATGAGGGCCCCTGGCTACTGAGAGCAGAGGCCTGACAGCTGCAGGCCGAGGAGTGGATGCTGACAGCTGCTGGAAGAACACACATTCCTTTTTCTTAAACCCATTACATGGAAACCTCTCTTTGAGATCAGTCTCCAGGGGTGGGGGCATCTCTTCATGAGCTCTAATTCCAAGGATTTGAATGGAGAGAAACACAGCAGGCCAGTGCTGGCCCAGGACGGTTCTAAACATCCTCTCAGGCAAAGCTCCCCATAGGACAGCGAAGCTTCCCACCACAAGAAGAGCTGTAGAAAACACTCCGCATAGTTTAAAAGGGTAATTTAAAAATGTGATGTCTCACGGTTCATGAAACAGTGATGGAAAATGCAAGTGGACAGTCCTCCTACAACAGACAGTCTATGCTGGCCTCCAGAGAGTTGCAAAGTCCGTTAGCACATTAAAGGCACTGTGAAATCTGACAGCAAAGAATTTCAGGTTAATTTTCTGTTTATCCCACGGGTTTCCAAACATATTTGGTCACAGAACCCTTTCGCCAGGACACAGTTCTTTCCGCAGAACATCACTGGCCTAAGAGCGAGTTAAGGCCTCCTCTCACTGACACCATGCCTCCTTGCAAATTAGAAACTCCTGCAGTAGGCAGAGTGCAGACAGGTTCGAGCCTCCACGTGTGCCCTTGGCCTGACCATGGACGCAGCAGCCTGACTGGGAAAGGATAAAATGAGCCGTCCTCAGACTTGACGGATCAGGGCAGGAAAGTCCACTCTTGTTATTTTAGTCTCTCTCCAAGGTTAAGTCCAAGCTTATGAATGAAGGAATAGGGTGCTCGGGTGGAGAAGGTCAGAGACCACCTCTAGCCTGGAAGCTTCTGTACAAACTAGCCACCACGAAGGGCTGCTGGACAACCCTGGGCTTACATTTAACATGGGAGTCCACGAACACTTTTGAGAAGCTGAACTGTGCTGCATTGTTTAAAAACAAACAACAACAACAAAAAACAGAGGGAAAATGCACCAGCCGCGCGTTGCATTAGAAGCTGATGATAACTGGGACCATTGGGAAGGAGACTGGGTGTCCATTCCAGCCGTTTATTGCTTGGTTTAGAGTCTGATTGGCTTCCGTCCTCCGGCTTTTGGAGTGGACCAGTTTTCCTGGCACATGCATTTATTGAACTCTGAAAGGTCTGATCTTCTATGCAGATTAATTCATGATTTCAAAGATGCTTTGAAGCTGGCAAAACATTCTGTTATTTCCAAGAGTTATTACAACTGAAATCCTGGCATAGAAGAGGAGGTCAGCCTGTAATCTTGTTTTGATCTTTTTAAATTTAGAAACTTTATAGTGGGTTAAAAATAGATCACATTTGTGTACTTTTCCTCCTTTCATCTCCACTGCAAAGGCTGTTCAGTAATTTTGACCTACCCTTAATACTAGCCAGGGAAATTCTCATGCTTGTCACCCAGGAGTCTGCTAAGCCAAAATAAAAGTCATTTCCAAATGGATTTTGGGGTGATGCTAGTTATACAACTGAGCAGAGTTACTCATTATCCCACATAATAAGTTCTAGAATTAAGAGCACCAGGCTACCACTAAGATCTGTGAATGGCATGTGGATTCCTGTTAAGTGAAAATGTGGGCCACGAGGGAAGTTTTCAATAGTGCTACCCTGGAGGGCTTGGGTCCTTACCTATTGATCAGAAAAGATCATAATGCTTAGGTCAAGAGAAGCTGTATGAGGCTGGAAGGTCAGGCTGCTTATAACCGAAAGTTAAATGAAGATTGCACCCGATTTCAGAAGGGCCAAATAGTGGACGTTCTCCTTTGTGGTACTCGCCAGGGTTAAGGGGGTGCCGGCATTTTCAAGCCCAGCAAAGATAGCATTACACTCAGGATTACCTCGTCATGGTTACTTTACCTTCATGAACATGCTAAATCCAGTTTTAAGGAGATCAGTGAGGCCTGAAGACATGTGTTCAATGTCAACGGGATCTGGCCTCTTGGGATTAAATATTTCCTCCACAACCTGCTTCAACAACGGCTTATAGGATGCCTGGAAAGACAAAACATTGTGCTGTCAGTAAAAGGGTTTGTTTGATTTGCCTAGAGAGAGGGTAGCTTTCTCTGCACCAAACGAAGCAAAACCAGTTTATTCTGATACTGAGCAATGGCTGTGATTCTCCGTGTGTGAAAAGACAATATGACAACATTGATTTGGGGGGGAAATTTTTATCCCACTACACTAGCACTATTTTTTATTCCTCACACTCCCTTCCATAAGCAAATGCCTCTCACCAGAGCTATAATCCTAGTATGGCTAATTTTTCAATCTAGATTTAAAGTGACAGTTTTTTGAATGAAGTATACTGAAAAGCAAAGTATTGTCAGTTGATATAGACAGGAAGACAATCTCCTAAACATTCTTAGAATTATGCTCCCTTCTGCTAGGATCCCGAATGTTTTCTCACAACGTATTGTCACTATCCAAGTCCAAAGCAATCCCTCCGTCTTTTAGAGAGGTCAACTCCAAGTACAAACTGGCCAGAAAAAGCAGCCAAGATGCCCAAAGAAATCTGACCAAGGTCAGGGCCTAGAGAAAGCAAGCCACGCAGACTATGAGAATTTCAGTAGAATTAAGCTGATGTGAATTTACAGCAACTACAGTTTGGTAAATGGTACTAAATCTATCCACATTTAGGTAGTATTTGGAGGCAGCTGCTTCTGACCAATGTATATTCCAAGCATGTTCCCCCACCTCTTTCCTTGTGTCTCCTCACTACCAAGCTTTTCCTCTCTCCTTCCCTTCGCATCGGCTGGACCACCTTCCTCCCAGTCTTGTTGCTACCTCTGCTGCTCCAGATATGTTCGGCAGCCCAGTTTGAGCATGAAGGGTGAAGGAAGAGGAATGTCTTCCCTCAAAGCACTCTGCTATATCTATTACAGGCTCAGGAAAGCCAGGCTATGACAGCACTGTAGAGATGTCATGAACTGTTCCTGTCTTTGCACTGGCCAAATCTGTAACCGGCCTCTAGCCAGTGTTGAGGATATCTGGTATGTTAATTTCACCTCTGGCTTCATCTTGCTTTTCGTAGTCATTTTTTACTCTTATTTCCCCCTTATTCCAACTTTCTTACTTGAAATACCTTAGAAATATAGGAGGGTATAAACCATCAAAATCATAAACAGTCGTTTAGCTAGAAGGTAACTGGTGCATTTATCAAGGATAAGATGCAGGGAGAAATAGCAGCCGTTTAGTTGAGGGTGCAGCTCTCCTCTGCTTATTAGTCAAATAGACCATTGCGTGCCCAGAGATCTCACAGGCAAATGCTCACGAAAGGGAAAGCACTGGGCAGAGACACCGATAACACAGAAATTGAAAAAACCGAAAACCGTGAGTCAACCTTCCTAATACCAACATAGATTTTAAAAATTTATCATACAGTCAAAAATACAGAGGTTTGAAAGTACACTTTTTTTGATGAGGCTGTGGGGAAACAGACACACTCATATACTGCTGGTGGGAGTGTAAATTGTTACAATCGGTGTAGAGAGTAATCTGGCAGTATCTATCAAAGTTACAAATGCATCTGATTTAGCAATTCCACATCTAGGAATTTATCCTACAAATATGCTAATATATTCAAATGAGATCCACAAAGGACTGTTTATTGTTTGTAATAGCAAAAGATGAGAAACTCATGTGCCCATCAGTAGGGAGCTGTTTCATAAGTGGGATACATCCACACGAAGGAATGCTGTGGAAGCGAAGAGGGAAGCTCTGTGCTGATGGTAAAAAGCAAGGTGCAGAATAAATCGTGAGTGGAAGAAGCAAGGTGAGGAACAGTGTGTATGATGGGCGTTTGTGTAAAATGTGCCAAAGGGAATATGAAAGTTTGCATTTGCTGAAACATGCCAAAAATAAACTGGTGTGATATACAGAATCACCATGAGCAGTGATCATGGAGTGGGGGAACGGACAGGGGACACAGGTGAGAGGAAGCCTTTTCACTATATTCTTTTTTTAAAAAGCACAGTTAAAACACCACTACACACACACACACACACACACACACACACACACACACACACACGGCAAGAATGGCCTTTTTTCCCCTCACCTGTTCAAAATTAATAAATTATTTATGCATGGAAGAAATTCGAGTAAAGCACACCAAAATGTAAACAAGGGCTAACTCTAGGTTCTGGGAGTAGGGGACATTATTTTCTTTTTTTTCTAAAATTTAGAAATTGACAGGTATACTTCTGGAATCATAAAACAATCCAATAAATATTTTCAATGTTAAAAAAAATAAAGTTCATGGAATGGCCTCTGAATTCTACAAATCCTCTTCCCTGAGTAAATTGTCTTGAAAACTTTTCTACCACCTCAGCCTTTCCGGATATTTAATCTCTTAAACATTAATCTCTTTAAATTGCTCTCCATGGAGAAGTCCTTTGGCCAATACTCTGCCACCTTATCATCATTATCATCAAATATTCATTGACTGCTTCTTTAGAAATAGAATCCAGTTTTTGGACAGGCACATGATCAACTGGCTGAAAGACTCCATTCTCCAGCCTTCTTTGCTGTTGGGTCTGCAAGTTCTGGGCAATGAGATGTAAGTACAAGGGGAGTGGGACTTTCAGAAGTCTTCTATTTTTAAAGGGGAAGGGTATGCCTTCCTCCCCTTTCTCTGTTTGCTGCCTGGAACATGGAAGTGATGACTGGAGCGCCAGCAGCCACTGTGTAAGACAGGGCCATTCTTTAGAGATACTGGAGCAGAGGGCTGGAAGAAACCCAGGTCAGTGGAGACTGGTGGAGCCACTATAAACATAACACGGATGTACTGAATCAGGACCTACTTATGTGACAAGACAAAACCTTGCATGTTTAAGCCTTACGTTTCAGATCTTGTTACTTGCAACTGAATGAAATTCTAACTGATACAAAGCACAAAGGGAAGATAAAGAAATAAAAAGGCCATTTCTTCTTTCCAGGAGTTTACAGTTATTTGTTTTATTAGTCTACATATAGTTTAGAATAACATTAAGCAGAACCACAGAGAAGTACACGTACGCTGTCACATTTAAGACAGGAGAGAGTATACCCCCAACCTACAGAAAACAAAAGAGGCTGTTGCTCCCCGTAGGATGTACCTTCTGTAAGAAGGAAGAGTAGTGATCCTGAGAAGAGCTCAGGTATAGGAAAAAGTTGGTCCTGTTGTCCAGCTAAAACACTATGCCTAGGGCCTCCTCTGTGCAAAGTACAGTGTACCAGGGTGACAGGATTGCTCTCAGGGCTCCAGAAGCCCCCATGTAGACTGTGAGACAGGGAAAGAAGGAAGCGTAGAGGGTTAGGGATCCTGCTCTCTCCCTTGCTCCAATTTCAGCTTTCCAATTTCTTCTTTAAAACGACTAAGCACAGAACCACTAAATAACATTGTCCATTTAAAGAGCACGATTTGGGAAAAGACTCTCTTAGGTACAAAGCAGTATACTAGTCTCGTGACTTCTTAGCAAACACATTTCTTAGTTTTCCCAAGTAGGGTTTTAATCATGAGAACTTTTGGCTCCTTCCTCACTTAGTTTGGACTTTTTTCTGCCCCAAATCATGTCACTGAAATCTGACTGAAATGAATAGCTTTTGGCAGTAGCTTCTTAGATGACGATCCTCTAACTGTCATGGAATTTTCTATTCAGCCAGAAGCTACCCAATTCTCAGCAAAGGACCATAGGAGGTGGTGATGGGGAGCCAGATGTCTTGCCCTAGTGCCCTGCTCACGAGTTTTCCTCACATGTTAAAAAGGACCAGAGGGGAGATTAGTCGTGTAGTTTGTCTACATAAGAGTGTTAACCAGAGTAATTTAATTTTCCTAATCAAACATTCACTGTTAGTTCATCTTTCGGGGGGGGAAGGAGAGGAATTAAAAACACAGACAAATTCATCCTTATACCACATCCAGTGTGTGCTGGCAGTAAGGGGTCTGTGCCCTACGGTGCAGGGCCTACACAATCATTCAGACACCCAGGTTCCTGCTATTGAGAAGCCCCACCAGTCCCTAGGGCACTGGAATCCCACACTGAAGCCTTTGCATCTCATCAGCAGAGGATGAAAGAGAGAGAGTATGGAGGATTTCCAGAGAGATTTTATGGGCTCAGCCTGAAAGTGATCTGTATTACTTCTGCCCATTGTTCATTGGCCAGAATTAGTCACAAACCTACATTTACCTGCAAGAGAATTTGGAAAATGTGGTCTAACTATGCCAGAAGGAAAAGGAAATGGAGTTTGGGGAACATGTATAGCATTGTCTCTGCCACAGATACACCGTAAAGTCTGGATTGAAACATTAATATAACTATTTCCTTAATAACTGGCAGGTTGCTTGTTGTAGGCAAAGGATTATTAAACCTCTCTTCCCTTCTACATAAGAATCTGACCTTTGGTTAACTTTCTAGCTCTGTTTCCTTGGAAACCTGATAAGGGAAGAATGTCAAACTCTAGCCAGGCAAGATTGCTTATGATAAAAATGACCCCTGCTTAGTAAATTGCATTAGACTGGGGGAACTATAAATACTGGACAGAAAGCCAGGGCTTTGGGCTGCTCTGAGTATGATGGCTTTTGTGTGGTTGGCCATGGCCCTTGGAGGAATGCTGGAAGTCATGTCAGTGGAGTTGTTTCAGAGAAATTGGCTCCTATAGGATATGAGGGTTTTAAGCCAGAGGACTCCTGCCCCTACCCTTCCCTCCATGTGAGTCTAGTTCCCTCACTGCTCAGCTGTCACTTCAGGACCAAACCGAACAGCTCCTGGGTAGCTGCATGGACTGCTTCATCATGGTCACAGGACTACTTGAGAGGAGAAAAATGCCCGCTGTTCCCTACCGTGAGCTATGTTCCTGTCCTGGACAGACGGCTGCAAATGGGGGCTATGACCACAGAGATGACTTATCTACTAGGCACAGAATGCACGATGCCTAGGGCCCACAGGACTGTTAGCGACCCATGAAAATGCATTGATTTCTTTTAAAATGAGAAGAAAAAAATGAACTGTTTGGTCAAAGATAATGTTTTTGTTTTTTTTTTTGCGGTACACGGGCCTCTCACAGTTGTGGCCTCTCCTGTTGCAGAGCACAGGCTCCGGACGCGCAGGCTCAGTGGCCGTGGCTCACGGGCCCAGCCGCTCCGCGGCATGTGGGATCTTCCCGGACCGGGGCACGAACCCGTGTCCCCTGCATCGGCAGGCGGACTCTCAACCACTGCGCCACCAGGGAAGCCCAAAGATAATGTTTTGATATATAATATTATTTGTCTCTATACCAATGAAACTATAATATAATTATATATGTAATTGCATATGTGTAAATATAAGAATATATTCAGTAATCAAATAAATATATTTATATATAATTTTTATTATAATATTTAATAAATATTTCTTCACATAAATATATATATAGAGAGATTTTGATACAGGAAGAGGGCCATGAAGGTAAAAGTGCTAAGGGCAATGAAAATCACAGTGTGGCCCTGTATGACAGGCTCATGAGGCTAGCTTGAAGGTTTGGTAGAGCCTAATGAGACCCCCATGGGTGTCACACATGAGACAGATGAAGTTTCAAAAAAAATCAGAAACTCTCTTTTTTTCTTTAAATGTCCAATATCTGTTCCAGAACAAACTGGGCTTTTAATATACCAGAGTTAATCAAAATATGAAAAATAAAATACTTGTTTCTATGTCTCTGGTTACTCTTTTGCGGTATATGATTAGATCTAGAAAGTTCTTATTGACCTGATTCCAACTCCTGAAGACAGGTGTTGAGCACAGCAACAGTTGATGATATTACACATAAGTCAGAGACAATTCTGAGAAACTAGTCTAACTCCAACAGCTTTTTTTTTTTTTTTTTTTTTTTTTTGCGGTACGCGGGCCTCTCACTGCTGTGGCCTCTCCCGTTGCGAAGCACAGGCTCCGGACGCTCACGCTCAGCGGCCATGGCTCACGGGCCCAGCCGCTCCGTGGCATGTGGGATCTTCCCGGACCGGGACACGAACCCATGTCCCCTGCATCGGCAGGCGGACTCTCAACCACTGCGCCACCAGGGAAGCCCCCAACAGCTTCTTGAATTTGGCGCACCTTAAAGATGGCCTAGGACAGGGGTCCCCAACACCTGGGACACGGGCCGGTACCAGTTCTAGGCCTGTTAGGAACCGGGCGCACGGCAGGAGGTGAGCGGCGGGCGAGCGATGCGTCATCTGCCGCTCTCCATCGCTCGCGTTACTGCCTGAGCAATTCCCCCCCACCCCACCCCGTGGAAAAACTGTCTGCCATGAAACTGGTCCCTGGTGCCAAATAGTTTGGGGACCCCTGGCCTAGGATATCCGTTTCCGAGAAAACTGGAGTTGTTGCCACAATCACACCCCCAACAGTCATGCTGCTGACCTTGGCTTTGCTGGCTGGTGTTGGTGCAGCCAGGACCTCTCTTGGTCCTATTGCAGATGCTTCTCTCTTTTTTGCAAAACCGACTCTGAACACCAAGTTCTCAGAACTAGATTTGTACTGAGAGTATTTACTTTGTTTCAATCCAAGCTTGTACAGAAAAACATTTGTTCAAAACTGGTCTTGGCTTTGAATACTCCATGGCTTATTTATTTTTATGTTTTGCTGCAGTATGACTGATTTTTTTCTCCTTTCATCTTCTTAAGGAAAATGGTTTGCGCTGCAGATTAAAAAGTGGTTCATTTGTCTATCTGTTCATCCGTCCATCCATCCTTCAAACCAGAAGCAGATTACTTAAAATATCTTTTGATTAAAGTCCCTTCAACTTCAATATGAGGAAATCAAAGCCCAAAGCTATTAATTAACTTGCTTGAATTCACACAGGCAGTTAGAAGTTAGACTACAGGACAGAGCCAAGTTTCCTGGCCCCCAGCATAGCCCTATCTCACGCAGAGCCTTTCAGAAAGGATGCTAGCAGGTCCAGGGTGAGGTAGATAGAATCAGAAGGAAGAACAGAGCTTAGTGCTTGCAAAAGACCAGCTGGTGGCCAGAGCCGGGGATTGTTGATGTTGATGAAGAGACTGGGCCTACAGACTGTTCAGAGCGCATATTTCACCGGGCACAAGATGAATCAGGCCTCCTTGGGCCCTGCTGGTTCTAAAGGCTCTGGTTCAACATGCCGGAGGCACAGAGGACAGTACGCATCTGTGGGAAGTTTCCTCCAGGGCACAGCACTTTGAGACTTCTGCCAAAACCCGTCATGCAAGAGCCGTGCAATATTTTGTCTGAAAGGGCTCATAAGCTCCTTGCCCTGAGTCATCTGAGAAACAGCAGCACATCAAACACTGACATTTAGGAAGGAGGTTAAGCCTCCCATTAAACTGGAACATTTGTAGTAAGAAATCAAAGCATAAGAAGACTTGCTGCACAGGCAAAACTGGGGCTTATGTTTCCGGTCAACAGAGTCTATGGACAAACACGACTTTTCCAAACAAACGGGTGTCAGCAGTAGACTCTGACCAAATGCCACAGCTAACAGGACAGTCAGCTTAAGAATGACTCCCTTTCTGTGTAGCCCATCTCCTAATAAAGGAAATGACGAAATGCTACGAAAGAGGACAAAGAGAAGGTCTATTTTGTCCTTTACTACAACTGTTAGAGACAATGCTTACATAGCACTGTCTATGTGTCAGCTCCTATCCTGAGAGCTTTCTATATATTTTTCAGAGCACTTTTATGAAGGAGCTACTACTGTTAGCTCCTGCTTACGTAAGAGGAATTAGGCACAGAGAGGTGAAGTAATTTGCCTAAGGTTACACAGTTAGTAGGGAGCAGAGCTGGGCTATGAACCCAAATGTTGCTGTTAACGTACATGCAAACCTCCCTCTCACTAAGAATTAAGAACATAAGAAAAGCCTTTCTGGATAAGACCCACAGTCCAGGACCCACCCATCCATCCACCTCTCCACCCACCCCTAGGTGGCAAGCATTGTGCTGGGCTCTGCATGTACCGTGGTGAGCAAACCCAGAAGCTGTCTCCAGCTTTGGTGGTGTGTTCTTCAAATAAAGAGCTTCAGTGGCAGCCTCACGATCCCCACCATGCTCACTCTCCTGGCTGTGGCAGAGGCACTAGTTTCCTTGGAGGGCCACGTGCGTGGTGATGTTCTGGGCTCACTTCTGGAGACCTAGTCTAGATCCCACTCCTCTAGCTCTTTCAAGATTTTATATGTACTTAATTTCTTGTATGGAATCCTGCTCTCCTTAAAATGACGAGAGTGGTGTCTGCTTTCTGCATCTGAGCTGTGACTGACACATTTTCCTAAAGGGCTAAAGGATGAAGGTTAAATAAGAAGTGCCTCAAGCTAGGAGTGGAAACAGGAGTGGCTCTAAGAGTCAACTCATTTACATTGGAGCAGGAGAGAGGTACCCTGGGAGGGAGGCTGAGGCTGGCAGGGGCCCCGAGATCCAGGGGAGAGAGCCCGATACATAGCACTGGTCCCAGGGAGCCCGGGACATCCCAACTAGATTCTGTGTAGGAACAGCATGGAGCTAGATAGAAAGCACATTTTTTTCCTTGAGCTGAGGACCAAATTGGGAGAAGGGATGGACAGAAAGTTGCCCAGCCAAGGTCCATCTTCAAAGCTAAACAAAGCTGGACTCTGTTTCTACTCTGGACATTTGTTGTTTTCTATCTATACACATTTTTGTCCCAACAAATCCTCCAACATGTGATAAAAATACATGTAGCACATTTAAGATGCACCCAACAAATATTTATCGAGTATCCACTACGTGCAAGATACCACTCTAGGCACTGAAGATATGGCAGTGGACAAACCAGATCAAAATCCCTGTCCTCAAGGGGCTTCCATCTGTGATTGAAAACTTCTTCTTTTTTTTTTTAATAAATCTATTTATGTATGTACGTATTTATTTATTTGGCCGCATTGGGTCTTCCCTGCTGTGCGTGGGCTTTCTCTAGCTGCAGCAAGTGGGGGCTACTCTTCGTTGTGGTGCGTGGGCGTCTCACTGTGGTGGCTTCTCGTTGCGGAGCACGGGCTCTAGGCATGTGGACTTCAGTAGTTGTGGCACGCAGGCTCAGTAGTTGCGGTGCGTGGGCTCTAGAGCGCAGGCTCAGTAGTTGTGGCGTGTGGACTCAGTTGCTCCACGGCATGTGGGATCTTCCCAGACCAGGGTTCAAACCCGTGTCCCCTGCATTGGCAGGCAGATTCTTAACCACTGCGCCACCAGGGAAGTCCTGAAAACTTCTTTAAGTTCAAAAAGTGTTGAAAAACTCAAACAGGTAAAAATTATCCATAATCCCATCAAAAATTCTTCCTCTACATATGTGAGTATAAAGCAAGAAGCCAGAGTTCCTCCTTGTGCATCTAACCCTTTCTGTTCCCCGCACATAACCATTACAAAATTTTCCTAAAATGTTAGAGACTTATTAAATATATACACCCGTGTACTTTTTATTTGTAAACAAAAATAGGATAATGCTTTACAGAATGATCTACATCTACACCCAATAGATGTATATCTACAGCCAATAGAACATGAACCCCTGTTTTATTCTGAATTCTCCAAGCAGAGCCCAGGACAAGGACCCAAATACAGTCCTTGCCAAGTATATTTAGATCCCACTCATTTTATGGGTTGCACAGTATTTCACTAAGTGTCTGTATAATTATTATTTGATCCCCTCAAGATACACATATACTCCCTGCCTTGTCCCCACTTCCACTCACTGACATTTAGGATTTTTGGTGAACGAGTTGATGTTACTGACTCACTGTAAGGGAAGTGTGTGCAACAAGGGAAAGTTCATTTTCCAAAGGCGATGGCTGCTCACACAGGGTTCTGAGGTCTGGAGAGACTGTGTTGCTAGCAGGGAGATAAAGTCTAGGAAACTTATCACCGTCCTTATTATGCCCAAGATTTATAGCTAATACATGTTTACGTGAAGTTGGCCAAATTAGTCACCATGGTGATCACAAAACTGAAAAGACCTCATGAATTTACTGGTTTATCTTCCCCTTGCCAATGATAGTAGCCACTTACTTCTTGATAGCCTTTGGTCTAAATTTCATCGTATGTCAACATTTCTATCACGTCTTCTAGGACCAGTCCATACTGCCATAGTTAAGATTGGTAATTTTTTCCTGACAAAACTACAACTGATTAATTATCTGAGCGATTTTATCTGTATTTCGTGGTAGTGATGTTCTCAGATCATTGAACAAAAGATGGGAATTTATATTACTAAGTTGAGTGCCGATTTCTAAGGTCTTTTGTGTCTTGGGGGGTGATTTCAGTATCTGAGATCAGCATTATTGGTCATTATTCCTAGACCCTCCAGGAGAACCGTGGTGCAGCAAGTAGGGAGGTTTTGGGTTGGCAGCAAAGACCTGGCGTCAGGCCCTGGCCCACCTGTGTGCCTGCTTCCTGGGTCTCGGGATAAGAATACCTCTCTGGCCTACTTGTCGTGAGGATCAAAGGGAAAACCACATGTAGGGGACTCTTCAAGTATCAGCTACTATACAAATATATGGGAGGAAGAATCTGGATTTTGCTAGGTGGTAGCAGGTAACCTTAGCTGTTGTCGTCATGCCCACCTTAGAGAATCAGAACCCTCAAGCTGAACCCCTCACTATGTCATAGTCCCCACTAACAGCTCATTCAACTCTCCAAAAAGCCTTAGCAAATGGAGCGAATTTTACTATTTCATGGGGAGATGGAAGAGAAGATTCCTTCACACACTCCACAGCAAAACCCAATGATCTTTTCTGTCAGAAACATCTGTTCTTCCTTGAAAGCTCACCTCTGGCCACCAGGAACCTGCGGGTTGTCTCTTCCTTGTCCAACAGAGACTGCCCAGCCTCGATGGCCCCAGCTTTCCTTCACCCCTTCGTCTTCCCTTTGGGTCTTTCCGTGTCTCCCTGTGCCTCCCCCGCACCTCGCCCCACGGAGTTTTGATAGAGCAATTACCCCTTCAATCTTGGATTCTCATACCGTCTTCCTACTCCCTGGTCAAAACATCCTTGCAAGGTTCTCCGACTCTCCTAATAAAGTGTGGGGGGGCATTTTAAATAACAAACGTTTTTGCTGGCATCAGCTTCTTTTTCCCTTGCCATAACATTATTAGGTAATTTTGCTACTCTTAGATCCAGAAACTTGGGCACTAAGGCCACCCCACATCTGGAGCTTAGGGACTTGCTTAAGGTGACAGAACAGCTCTGGGGCAGTTATAAAGCAGCGCTGACCCGTAATCCAGCGCTCACCTCACTGCATCAAGCCTGAAATACAAATAAACTGGGAAGCTTTCAGATTCAGGGGAACCCAGAACTCTGGACTACAAGGGCCTTGGATTTCATCTTGAACAGATCCTTCATTTTAGAGAGGTTAAAATGGAAACTTTTCTTTCAGTCTCTGAATCCTAAAAACACAACACAGATTAGACGGTTACTTTAAAACATATGTACTTGCCTGGTGGGTATGATTTCCAGGAACATATACAGACTTAAACTGTTTCATGAGACTCCGAGCTCCAGCAATATCCCGAAGCGAAGTAAAGAGTTCATCCACGGCACTTCTGGACTTGTGAAATGTCAGGTTAATTGAAGAGTCACAGCCTGAAACAATCCAGAGATATTTGCTTCGCTGAACAAATCTTTACACTGAGTTGTAATCGTGACAGGTTGAGCTCATGTAACATAGTTGTTGTTGTTTTTTAACCCTATTTCCCCCTGGCTGTTCACCAACTGGGCTGTTTCAATCATCCCTGAGCAATGAAACACATTGAGTGTAAATGCCTTTGACAGAAGTAGAACTCAGAATTGCCTGGGATTGCAGCCACTGGCTTCAACCCCTAGACTGCAGAAGTTTCACAAAAAGAAAGCTCCCCACGGTCTAGTGTCCTCTGAACACAGCTTTGGGAAAATAGGAGACACAAAGGAAAACACAACAGGGTACTGTGATGAACCGCTCTCACTTGAATCCCACCAACAGTTTCCATAAAATAGAATAGCAAGAATGAGAAAGATCATAGAGTTGCTCCAATAACAGAACTTGCTGGGATGGGCATGTAATGCGCTAACAAAGCTTATGGCGTATTTCAAAAGGCAGCCATTCAGAGCTGATCAAACACAAAGGGGGCCTAATAAGAAGACTGTTCTCGGAAGTGGTTCTATTTCTTTTTGAAACTCATAATAGATGGATTTCTTCTCTGTCTTGTTACAAGCTCATGCAGAAGAGGAATGATCACGGTAAGTCAGAAGTTCAAAAAATAGAGAAAGATTCAAGATGAGTATTTTTGACTGTTGAAATATTGCAGATACATGAACTCATCAATCCCCATATCACCCTTATGAGACAGGAGCTATTCTTTCCCCCATACAAAGGATGAGGGAGCTGAGGGCCAGAGAGATTAAGGAACACTCCCATCAGCACACTGTCTATGTTCAGCCCACGTTCGTTCAGTCATTCTGGACTGGTTCACCTGTAGGTTTGGGGAACAGTTCTTGTGCCCTCTGCTTCCTGCCTCAAGTACCTGCATGTCTGTCTCTGTGTCTGTCTGTCTCTGTCTCTGTGTATCTCTCCTCCTGTCTGGGGCCTTCCTCTGGTTAGAAGCATAGAAGTCAGTACTCAGAAACAACAGAGCTTTCTCATCGCTTGGGGGGTACCATTGTGAATTGTGGTCTCCATAGCCTTATGGAGGGGGCAGTAGGACTGAGCCCCAGTTGCCCCCAACAATAACTCACTCATGAATGCCTCCTCTACTGGCTTTCCTTCCTCTCCTGTCTCACTTCCCTACGTCCTGACCACACTGCCTCGGACACCTTCTCAAATACAGTACTTGCACCCAAATCCTTGTCTCAGGACACCAGAGATGCCAGGGTGATTTTAACACAGGCAGCTTGGGTCCAGAATCTATATTCTTTTTTTCAGAACAGATTTATTGAGGTTCAGTTCATACACCACACAGTTAACCCATTTCAAGTGTACAATTCAATAGCTTTTAGTATATTCACATAGTTGTACGATCATCATTCCTACAATCAACTTTAGAACATTTTTATCACCTCAACAAGAAACTCCATACCTGTTAACTGTCACTCCCCCTTTCCCCCTACCCCCAGACCCTGGCACCACTGATCTGCTCTCTGTCTCTATGGATTTCCCTACTCTGGACATTTCATATAAATGGAATCATAGAATATATGGTCTTTTGTGACTGGCTTCTTTCACTTAGCACAATGTTTTCAGGGCTCATCCAAGTTGTAGGATGCATCAGCACTTAGTTTCTTTTTATTGCTGACTAATAGTCATTGTATAGATATACCACATTTTAAATATCCATTCATTGGTTGATGAACATTTGGGTGTTTCCACATTTTGGCTATTACGAATAATGCTTCTAGATTTACATGTACAAGTTTCTGTGTGGACATACATTTTCATTTCTCTTGGGTACGTATTTAGGAATAGAATTTCTGGGTCATGTGGCAACTCTGTATTTAACCGTTTGAGGAATTGCTAGGCTGTTTTCCAAAGTGACAGCACCATTTTACATTCCCACCCTCAGTGTAAGAGGGTTTTCTCTGCATCCTCAAAAATGCTTGTTATCAACTATCTTCTTGATTGTAGCTCTCCTAGTGGATGTGAAGTGAGGAGATACTTGTTAATTTTGATAAAGAGAGAAGTTTTTAGGAAGTAGAGGTAGATCCAAACAAACTTCAACTAAAATGGAGTGTATCTAAAGTACATAGGAACATCCAAAGGAACCCAATGGCAGCAGACACAGTGTGTAGATAGTTGAGCCTGTACTTTCAATAACTGTGGAACACTGTATATAACTCTTAAAGGGAGGGCAAAATTCTGAACTGTTTTTACTCACACTTCTGACACCAAATGTGTGGGCTTTTCCCCCCATACCAACCAATTCTCTAACTCTCCACACATCAACTGAGTGTCCTACAATTCAAATCAATTCTGCCACTAGCTATGTAGAGTTAGTGCAGACCCCACCAGACTGCCCCCACTTCAGATGCCAAGTTTAAATCCCAGGTTGCCAGTTGCACTCCTGACCTATCAATCAAGGGTTCCCATGACCCCTTCCTCAGGTTCAATAATTTGCTAGAACAGCTCACAGAACTCAGGAAAGTGCTTTACTTACTGGGACCAGTTTATTACAAGGGATGCAACTCAGGAACAGTCAAATGGAAGAGATGCAGAGGGCCAGGTATGGGGGAAGGAGAGCAGGACTTCCATGCCTTCTCCAGGTGCTCCACCTGCCCAGTATCTTGATGTGTTCACCAACCAAGAGGCTCTTCAAACACTATTGTTTAGGAGACTTTATGGAGGTTTCATTACATAGGCACAATTGATTAAATTATTGGCCACTGGTGATTAATGCATCTCTCAGCTGCTCTCTTCACTCTGGAAGTTGCGGGGGTAGGGCTGAAAGTTCCACTACTCTAAACATGCCTTGGTTTTTCTGGCAACCAGCTCCCATCCTGAAGCTATTATTCCCCCAACCACCAATCATTCCATTAGCATATAAGACACTCTCATCATTCTGGAAATTCCAAGGGTTTTAAGAGCTGTGTGCTAGGAACTGTGGACAAAGACCAATATGCATATTTCTTATTGTATCATAAAAATCCTCTGACCAGTCTCTATATCCTGGTCTCCAGAAATGTCCAACTCACTGTCATTAAAAAAATCAGGGGCTTCCCTAGTGGCGCAGTGGTTGAGAGTCCGCCTGCTGATGCAGGGGACACGGGTTTGTGCCCTGGTCTGGGAAGATCCCACATGCTGTGGAGCGGCTGGGCCCGTGAGCCATGGTCGCTAGGCCTGCGTGCCCGGAGCCTGTGTTCCGCAACGGGAGAGGCCACAACAGTGAGAGGCCCGCATACCGCAAAAAAAAAAAAAAAAAAAAAAAAAAAAAAAAAAATCAAAAGGGTGGTCAAGCCTAGTGAGAGGAAGCCTCCCCGTGTTCAGTGAACTCCAGTGGGGAAGCAGGGATTCGACAGAAAATTCAGGGAGTTCGTGTACACTCTCTAGAATTCTATGCCAAGCTTTGTGTCATTTTCTGAGAAGCATGTCCACAACTTCCTCCTTATTCTTAAAGAGGTTCATAACCAAGAAAAGGTGAGATCCACAGGTCCAGAGCATCTATCGATATCATACCATGCTTGCCCTTGGCAATACAGCTCAGTTGAGACACATCAATTTGTACATTAGTCAATAATCAGCCAGAAGAAACCCTGGAAGGTTATGGCTTCTCACTGATTCATGTGGCTTCTTTCCTTAAACTCCCAGCCTGAGCCATTTAAAATATGGGAAATTACATCAATTATATCTAAGTGTTGTATACTATGTACTACTACTCCTTTAAATTAAAAATGGCATGAAAACAAGAAGAAAGCATTACTAGTTCTAACACTATGCATGGTGTTTCCATTCTCCTAAAACACAATTCAGCTAATAGGCTAAACTTCTTAAATTTAAAGTAATTCTATAGAACAGAAAGGTTCATACAAATTTTTATATGGTCTCCTTCAACTTTTTGAAAAGTGAGGACTGTAATGTTCATCCATTAGGCTGAGTGGAATAGAATCATCTCCTGGATTATAGAGTACTGAAAATTATAAATTATACATGGAAATTGTAGATTATACGTTATAAGTAGTTTAAGCAAAGGCTGTGTAATTCTGAAGAGTTAGGTCAATTGTGGAGCAGGTTGTTGACAGAAGAAATGTTTACAGATTACAGGTAAATTGAACTCAAAGGAACTCAACAGAAAAATGACACTGTCAAAGAAATTGCTGGAAGAAAAAAAGTGCAAAATTTGCAAATAAACTAAAACCTTCCTGAAAAACAGTCAATTATCTCCATTGTTCAAACCAACTGCACAAGGGCAACTTCTGTCCAGTGGGTCTGTCCAGCGATCCTTTCCGATGTGTCTGTTATCCTCAAAGCAAGTCCTCTAAAATGTACATGTTTCTGGGACACCAGGCCAAAGGGGTCTCATCTCTGAGCATCTTCATAATTATATCAATCTTCACCAAAAGCAGAATTTACATTCACTTACCTAAACCCTATAATGAAAGTCTCTCACACACATACACACACACATACACACACACACACACACACACACACACACACACAGAGAAATGGGGATAAGAGAAGATAAATGACGTCTGAGCATCTTCATAATTATATCAATCTTCACCAAAAGCAGAATTTACATTCACTTACCTAAACCCTATAATGAAAGTCTCTCACACACATACACACACACATATACACACACACACACACACACACACACAGAAATGGGGATAAGAGAAGATAAATGACATGTAAGATCGCATCACCATCTCCAGCAAAATGTCCCTCTGATCACAGCCCTGACCTCCTCCACGTACACTGCCTCCCACCATTCAGAATATCTCCTCTGTGAGGGCAGCTCATTCCATATCATGCTGCCATCAATAGCTAAAGGAGATGCGGGTGCAAAAGCTATGAAATGGGATGAATTCTTTTTTGGTGTAAAAGCTATGATCACTGAAAGCTCACTTATAGAATCACTTGTGCCAGACACTATTCTAAGAAGTTTATACATATTAGCTCACTTAATCTCCTCAGAAACCCAACACCAGTAGTAGTAGTACCTAGATAGTAGGTACTACTATCATCCCCATTTTGCAGATGGGGAAACTGAGCCATAGAGAAGTTAAGTGACACACGGTCACTCAAGTAGCAAGCGGTAAAGCTAAGATGCAAACTCTTGCAGTCTAACGCCCAAGACGGTTGTGTTAACCGCTCTACCCTGCTGTCTTTCGTACGTGCCGGAGTCCACATACATAAAAGATCAGTAAAGCACTTAGTCCACCCTTAATATCGAAGAAGTGCTTTTACAGTGGAGTGAATGGCAGGTGCCCTTCTTCTTGGGAAGATCTGGGCCTGTCTCTGGGGGTAGACGCTAATAGTATGGTTTGCAGTTGTACCCCAGGCCCATCTTTTGTGGCCACACAAGGTGTGGGATCTCCCGGGCCTGCCACACACCCTCCATCGGATCTCTGCCCTGTAGGGCACTGTATTCAGTTACTTCTAATAAGCCCCGGACAGCCTGTTCCATTAAGCCGGCTTATGAGATAACGGCGTTTTGTAAGGGACCCCTAAGTGTACAATTCCAGTCAATTCTCATTTAATCCACTTAGTTAAATAGATAATAAACCAGAAGCTGATCCTAGCCTTTGGCCAAGCACAATCTGCGTACTTCAGTTGCCTGCTCCTTGATAAGGGAGGCCCTCAGTCCCGCAGGGCACCCCTGTGTTCGCCTAAAATAGGGGATGACTCATGCCCCTGCAATTTCTTTCTTTGGAGGGCTTGGGGATCTCTTGGGCAGGGGTCCAGTTACTCCTCGGGGCAACAAAATAGGGCTCCTGTGTCCACATCTGCCCTCCCTCGTCCCCCTCTCACCCGTCTCCACTTACTGGAGTTGCTTTACCTCGGCAGAGGGAGGACAGCGGTTTCCATGGCTCTGTGCACTGCAGGGACCCACATTTCCAGCAAAAACAAAGGTAAAATGGAGAGAAGGCTGAAGAGCTCAGGGATCTGAAACCGTGCACCTCAGACTGGGACTTGAACCCACGCAGCCAGGACTCAAACCCGGCCCAAACTCAGATTGGGACTCAAACCCAGCCAAAACCCACAGTCTTCCAGCTGATATCACACACCCAGTTTCAGGACTTAACGAAGCTCAGCTTCTTGATGTCTCATCACAGAAAGAGTTTAGTGAGAGACAAAGCAATAGGTAAGAAGTGGATTTATTTAGAGAGAAACACACTCCACAGACAGAGTGTGGGCCATCTCAGAAGGTGAGAAAAATACCAGGGTATGGTGTTGTCAGTTTTTAGAGGGGTGGGTAATTTCACAGGCTAATAAGTGGGAGGAGTATTCCAGCTATTTCGGGAAGGGGTGGGGATTTCCAGGAATTGGGCCACCACCCACTTTTTGATCTTTATGGTAGGTCTTGGAACTGTCATGGCGCCCGTGGGTATGTCATTTAGCATGCTAATGTAGTACAGTGAGCATATACTGAGGCTCAAGGTCTAGTGGAAGTCGACTTGTCCACCATCTTGGACCTTTTTGGTTCTAATCAGCTTATGTCATGTCTTCAGGCTATGGCATTCTTTCAAAGGTTGTGCCCTGCCCCCTTCCCTCCTGTTTCAGATCCTCCTGGGAGGGCTGAAATAAAGCTGGACTCCTCACTCCAGTCTGCCTAAGTCCTTCTGTTTGGTTCTCTCACGGAGCAGGCTTGCACCTTTCTGGTGCATGGGGAACTTTTTCAAAAGAGCCTGGCTCCCAGAAGTTTGGTTTTATTTCTTAGGTATTCAGGAAAATAAAGCATCTTGTATCAGGAGGCTGCCTTATCCAAAGCTTCAGTCTGGATTAGAGATGAAGCACCCTCACCTAAGGCCTTCACACACACACACACACACACACACACACACACACACAC
>NW_020173388.1:6661295-6705540 GCF_003031525.2 Neophocaena asiaeorientalis asiaeorientalis | reverse complement strand
TATGGCTGGAAAAGCTGGGGGACATGGCTGGAACTGGATTTTAAATGTCTCCCTATTGAGTGATATTATTCTCGTCACAGTTGTAAAAGTCCCTTACATCTGACTGAGAAGAGCTAGGGTCAAAGAATTTCAGTTGAGCCTGTTCAAGGGGTTCTTTTCTTATCTGGACCCAAATTATCCAAGGATGGCCTCCTCATCCTTCTTCTGGCCCAGAGGTTGAGAACATCAGGTCCATTTTCCAATTTGCATCCCACCCTCCTGTCTCTCAGCAAACCCCTGGCAGCAGGGGACCCATCTCTGTGGGCTCCTGGGGCAGTGAGAGAAAAGGTTGGCTTGGGAGGGCAACGTGGCCAGAAAGCAGAAAGGGCAGAGCGCTGGGAAGTCATGACCTCCCTCATCCATCCGGCTGTCCGACATTGCCTTTTCTCTCTTTTCAAACCATTGTTTTAAAGATGGAGTCCTTTTTCATGGCTCTCTATAAAAGGTTGGCAAATGAAAACAAAACCAAACAAAATAAAAAACCAAATAAACCTTAGCAAGTGGTGTCACATCTGAAATCTATTCGGGAGGCTGACTGTGTAAAACCACTCTTGAGTAGGGAAGTCCTGGTAATATTTATAATGGAAGTGCTCTTTTTCAAATGTGATTGGGACCAATAGGTGATTAGAAGTCATTTAAAGAGGGGGATCATGAAGAATTGATCTCTCTCCCACACGTATACATACACATATATGTGTATTTGTGTGTACGTATAACTTTGTTTAAAATTAAAACACAAACATCTGTTTATTCACTACTCTTTTGAGAAAAGTCTTCTGTTTGAGTATTATCTGCTGATTAGAATTCTTTTTTAAAAAAAATTATGTACTGTGTATAATTTCCAATTTTAGTCCCTTTAAAGTGGAATAAGAAGTTAGACACCTGTAGCGCAATCTGAGAGCAGAATTCTTCTAGATTTTAATGGGTTTTTTTCCCTTCAATCTTTCACAATCATCTTGTTCATACCTAATTCAAAAGCATGTTTAAAATGACTCATCTTTACTGAGTCTTTCAAAGCATTCAATTTGGTTTTCTCTGAAACAATTTTTTTTTGAATTCATATTTCCTCAGAGAACATTTAATTAAACATTTAATTTAATTTATTTAATAACAAATACAACTGGCATAAGCAGGTTTGGGAACAAATATAACTGGCTCCTGGGAATCACACGGCTCGACCAGGATGAGCAGATGTGCCCAGGCAAGCGGAGGTTGCCTTAGAGCTCTGAGGGGGTCAGAGTTTTGGCGTGGGTTGTTCTATTTTATTGAGGGATCGCAGGATGTAAGTTATTTTGGTGAATGGGTCGTGTGGAGGCTGGTTGAGAACACATGAATTATATATATGTATTATTTATATTCATTGTATTTATATTATACATTATATTGTATATAAATGAAAAGTATTATACACACGTATTTCTGAGGTCTCATATTTATACTACAGGGCAATGTATCTGTGTCATCAATCTAATATTTAATGACCTAGTGTGACTTCTAAGTTCTTCTAACATAAAAAAACCATAATCTGTTTTTTTTTTTTAAATCAGCCTTCAAGTCTTACAGGGCTGACTTCCTCTTTCCTTGTAGGATCCTTGATCTACACTACACGGCAGGGGCTCCTCAGCAGGTGCGGGGATAATGTATGTATGCTTGGATGAGAGTGTTAGTGAGCCTGGCCTAACAAAGAAAATCAGGGTCAGAAGGTGTCCCGGTGAGGCCACAAAGGGCCCAAGGCAGGGCTCGTGGAGACTGGACCACCCCCGGAAGTCCCTCCATAGGTCTCCCCTCGGGCTCTCAGGCCACATCGGTCCCATGCCCCCTTGGTTCACTGGATCCTGCTCAGTGTGCTGGAATCTCCTTAGCCTGTGGCCTCTAGTTATTGCTCCAATGACAGAGGAGGAAAGGAGGGGAGGGGTGGCGACATGCTCCAGGGAAGCCGGGGCTCTCCCTGGTTCTCCGCTGGTCTCTAGCATAGCTAGCACCTGGTTCCTAGAAGCAGCCACGAAATATTTCTTAAATAAATGAATGGGGAAAACGGAGAGATAATGGGAAAAAGAGCTGAATCAGACCAAACACGCCATAAAGTGTGATTCTTGAGGAGCTGATAAACTATCTCTGCAGGAAATTTCAAACAAAGGGCTCCCAGATGGGTCTGAGCAAGTGCCGCCTCCACGCGTGAGTGGATCATCTCTCATAAAGGCTTTGCTCGGTGAAGAGCAACCTCAATTGGCTGCATAAATTTGGCTTGTCTGTTTAATAAGCAAAACTAAACTCTACGTGGTTTGGGTATACGTGCATATGAGATAAAACTGTTTTTAAAAGAAAGGCAATGATAAATACAAGCTTCAGAAAGTGGTTACCGCTGGGGGAGGAGGTGGGCGGGTAAGGACCCTTTGGGATAGGGCGATGAGTTCATGGGTGTTTATTATGTAATTACGCTTTATAATATATATATATTGTATAATCTTTTAAATGTATCAGCTATCATCTTAAACTATATAACAGAACACAAAACCAGTCACACTACTTTTTTAAGCCTCCAGCAAATTCAGCTTTTTATAACAGTTGGAAACAGGGAAGAAATGACAGCTGAAATCTATTATTATTAGGCAGTTTGGGGAGGGGTGGTGGACGTGGAAAGTCTTGTACAGCCACGAGAGAACGTGACTGCCCAGAATTCTAGCCCAAGGTCTGACATGCGGTGGGGGAAACCTGAAGGAAGGAGCGTCGTCAGGAATACGCTTTGGAACTTGCATCTTTCATTAAGGCAGGGAACAAAGTCAAGTTGCCAGTGAGGCCCAGGAGGCAGGATGGAGGCAGCGGGACAAGCAAGCCTCTTGATCCTGAACGTCCATGCTGCCTCAGGAAGAGCCACGGAGGCAGCAAGACCAATAACCCTGGGTCACTGCAGAAATAAGGAAACGGCCCCAACCATTCCAAAGCATTTCCTCCAAGATGCTTCTGAAAAGTCTCTCCAAAGCAGCTTTTATGACTACCCTAACTATACCAACACAGTCTCTTTATCTTAAAATTTTATGTGGTTAATTACGGAAGGGTTAATTAAGTATAAAAACTGCTGTGATGCCGCATCAGGTTTAGTACAATTTCACGTCGGTTATTATGTTATCCTATTAAATCAATCCAAGTCACCTTAGACAAGGGGACTGTGAAGTTCAGCATTCAGAGTAAGTGACATACCAGGTTTGAGGCTATTTCTTTTCTTTTCTTTTGGCTGCGCCGCATAGCATGTGGAATCCTAGCTCCAGGACCAGCGATCGAACTGCAGTGGAAGCGTGGAGTCTTAACCACTGGACCGCCAGGGAAGTCCTGAGGCTATTTCTTTCAAAAAGGTAGCCATTGATTTTTTGATCAGTTACACAATCTCCTATTATCGGAGCTATCACCATAGGAAAAATCAGATTTCCCTCATATCATTTCGACTTTGGGCCCCTTTTCCAGGAATGAAACCTGCCACAAGTGGGAGAAATGCCCACATAACCACTTAAGCTCATGGTCATGAACCTTCCCAGTCCCAAGGAGGGCGGCTCCTTAACAGTAATCACAGACACCATCTCAAACCCGTATCTCACTCCCAATGTTTCCTAATAGGTTGATTGTTTTTATTCTGTTGAATTAATTCTATTGATTTACTGACTTGCCATTGATACCATAAGTCCCCTTTCAAAGCATGCTGACATTTCTGGTGGTTCTGAATAGCTGGACATGGAGGGCTGGCCTCTCAAAGCTGACTTGAGAGATGACCTGCATCTGGTTGTTTTCACAAGCTGTCAGGTGACATAGCACCTGGGAGCCTCAGAGACCACTGTGACAATGACGACTGTTGATCTCGTTTTCCAGACTAGGAGAAAACAAGGCTATGCTACATGCACGTAAAGGTGGCACCAGAGCACAGCTGTGAGTTGAGCACAGCTGGCAGCTCTTCTGTTAACATTTGCTCGCTTCTTGTCTGTTCTTTTTGGGGTACTACGAAAGCTGAAGCAGCAACAAAGGTAAGAAAACACAGAATAGATAGAAACTTACGGTGGGGTAAATCTGATCTGCTTTATTTTTCGTTAAATTGAGTGAAGACTGCCATCATTTGATTTTAGCAGGGAATAGTATTCCCCCAGGGCACAGTTTCAGAACCAATGAGCTAGTTCGGCATTTCAGAGAGAGGGAAATGGAAGCCCAGATGCTCTTTCCGAGACCTGCTGAGGCCAATCCCACCTGTCCTCCTCATGTACCACCACCTGCTACCAGCCCTGCATTTCGTTACCCTGCACACTCTGTCCCTCCCTATTCTCCAGTGCAGAAATGTGTGTGTGTTGGGGGTAGGGGTGATTCTACCTGACGCAGCTGCTGCAGAGGCCTAGGGCTCCCCCAAGAAGACGGCCTGGAAGGCTTCCTGGAGGAGCAGGCCAAGAAGGAAGCTGTGAAGGATCACATCAAGGTACACTCTTTCTGCTTCTTTCTGAATCTTACTTAGCCCAGGCCCAGTCTTGTTGCCAGTTTTACAGACAGTACCAAAGGTCCATTGCCTGTGAAGGATTCTTAAGAAATAAGGTTGTACCTTATTCTAGAAATGCCAATAAAATTGCGAGTGTGGGAATAATACGGTGTTGTTTTTAGCTGTGATGTGCCACTGGGAAATGCTTTTTTTTTTTTTTTTTGGCTGTGCCGCATGGCACGCAGGATCTTAGTTCCACTACCAGGGATTGAACCCATGTCCCCTGCAGCGGAGGTGCGGAGTCCAAACAACTGGGCTGCCAGGGAAGTCCCTAGTCAATGCTTTCTTGTCCAAGTTACAGTGAATAAATCACTCAGGGTTTGGCCTGTCTGCTAATTACACAAACCTGTGCTACAGCTAATCGTTCGTTTGTAGAAAAGGATGAAATCAGAAGTCCAAATCATGGCACATTTAAAAGCCTTTCAAATGACTGTCTGGCCTTCCCCTGCCTCTTATTCTCACCGTCATTTAGAGGAGCTTTAAAAAAACAAAGAAAAAAATCTAAGTTTTTTCTTTTCCATTATATTTCTTGAGCTCCAGCCTCACTGAGCTTGTTATCATGAGGTCTGTAAGTATGGAGGGACAGTAGTGTCTCTTTATTTATATTTTTGGGGAAGGCTAGGTGGTTAATAATATGGAATCATTTTCTGATCTATCTGAGAAAAAGAGAAGAATGAAAAGGGAAGCTTATAGGCCTAAAGTTTCTTTCATCCCTTTTGTTTCTTAAAAGAATGAAAGGACAAATGGAGTTTATTTTTCTTCTGGTAACAGCCAGATCAAATGAGACCCCCACCTTGCCCCTCCCCCAAGACACACAAAAATCACTCTCAGCCTCGATCTAAGGCTCCCCTGCACCTGTTGTTGTAAATTGCCATTGAGCTGAGCCAGCATTGCTACGCCTGAAATTTAAGCTCCCACTAAATGAGGCCTCTTATCTATCACTTTTCTGTATTTTCTTTTGGAGGCAGCACGGTTTAGCATGGAGGTCAGCCGTGCCTGATTCGGAGATGGGACACAGTCCAGAGAGGTTTGCCAGTGGCCCCTGGCATGGAGGGGAAGGCGAGAAATATCACCATTGCCCTCGTCTCTTTTGGGGGCAGGAGGAACCTTGAGGGCGGACCCCAGAAGCAAAAGCAGGGAACCCAGGAAAGCTTATAGGCAGAGGCCTGCCTTCTGCAACTCTGAGCTCAGGTCCCAGTGAAAGGGGGAGCTGGGGTCTGGAAGGGGCAACCCTGAGGACAGAGCCAGGCTTCCTGACGGGTGGAGCGGGCCTCTGTCTGCAGGCTTCTAGGCGCTTCTACCTGTGCCAACCCCAGTCCAGTCTCAGGTGGGCTCTCACCCATCTCCTCCAACCTCTGATGGAGATGGCTCAGATGAATCGCACATCTACGGGGCGATTTAAACTCTGCCGACAAAAATGAATTATCACAGAGGCTCAGGGGTTCCAGGTTTTCACTTGCTTCTGGGCAGGGACATTCTTAAGCCCACAGCTGTTTTCGCAGTTACTCTATGTCCACCATGTGTCATGGAGGGTGAGTGAGGGGCCTGGCTCAGAGCTCTTTCCCCTGAAAGATGGGTAAGGGGAGGGTGGAAGAACCACTGAGCTCCAGCCAGCTCTGGGACCTGAAAGTGGAATATACACTGAATAGCAAACAAGGTCTCAGCTTCTTGTTTCCCTGAAGGGCAAGGGAGTCGACAGGGAGTTTAGAAATAAAAACTCCAAATGGCTAGGATTTCTTTGGGGCCCCCACTGGGGAAATTGTCCAGGTTTGTAACATCTGAACTCTCTCTTCACATACCAGCCCACAACTGCCTTCATTTCTGCCCCCAGTGCTTGCCTCCCTGCAGGTGAAGCAACTGTGCGATGATAGCTCAGGACCAGGTTTACGGAACAGTCATGTCTCTCAAAGGTTTCATTGTCAGCTGGTAAAATAAGACAGTTCTCAGAACTGCAGTGGGTTTGGTGCCTCGTGCAGAGCCAGGCACCCAGGATTTGGTCAGTAAATGGAACGTGCAGCTAGATCACAAACGTGTAACTCTTCCGGAAGAAAGGTAAAACCCAAAACCAAAAAAGAAACCAAAAGGAAACCAGACCAAACCGAACCTCTACGGAGAACTGTTGGCTGTGGCCATGGCAGTCTGGTTACTGGCTGTGAAAAGCCTCAGGGCCCATTGGAGGCAGGAAACCTCTAGAAGCAGCCTCATCTTGCCATGGCCACTCCAGGGGCTTCTGCAAATCCCACACAGCCACTCCAGTGGCTCTTGCTGTGGGTACTGAGCTCTTGCTGTGTGCTCGGCAACTTGCATGTGTTGACTCAGTCTACTTCGCGAGGAGTGGCTTCACGGCCACCAGCCTCTGTTGTGAGAAGTCAGTGTTGTCACGCCAGGGTCACCCACGGAGGGTGCGAAGAGAAGGGCAGCCCGTGAAGCCCGGGATTGGAATGGGAGGCAGAATTTGTTGGAGAGTAAGTTGGCAAGTGAAGGGAAAATAAAAACCCCTGGTCAGGGAGGTCAAGAGCTGTGCTGACCTGAAAATTCAAGGTTGGCTACGGTACCTTTGAGAGAAGGAAGTTCTCGTATTATTCCAAGGAAGGAATCGAGGGTTAGGCTGGATTTAAATTTCACCAGGGCAGAGCCCATTCATTGATTCACCCAACAAATATCTACTGAGTGCCTGATGTGCGGCTCTGTTCTAAGCAACAGCAAATAAAACATAAAAACTTCTTCCTGCATCCGATTTCCTTTGTATTTCCACCACTTTGCCTAAAAATGATGATAATAGTTAACATTTATTGAGCACTTATGTGTCAAGTACTATTCTAAGTATTTTATATGTATTAATTCATTTAATCCTCAGTACTATCCTATAGGTAGATGCTATCATCACCCCCATTTCACAGCTGAGAAAAATGAGGCACAGAGAGGTTGAGTAACTTGCCCAAGGCCACACAGCCAATTAATGGCAGAACCATAATTTGAACCCAGGCAGTCAGGACCCAGAGTCCAGACTCTTTTACCACAGCAGACAATCAATAAACAATTACATGATTATGATAAAAAGTACAGCATAAACACAGTAAAATAGCCCAAATTTAAGCAAAGAGCTAGAAGGGTCAGTTTACATCATGACAAGTTTAAGTCCTAGGTTATCTGGAAAGAAACGTATTTTTACCTCCTGCAAGCGCATACTGAGACTAGGGCTAATGCAGTGATCAGAAATCTAACAAGCAGAGGACTCTGCTGCCTGCTGTGATGAATACTAAAGCCTGGACTGCAACTCGAATGCCCGTAGCTGATAACTGACACTTCATATCCTTAAAATGGTCTGTTTCCTTGAGAAGGCTATCCAGTCGTCATTACAGTCTTCCCGATTAAGATTTGCTCAGCAGTCCTCACTGTCAATCGAGGTCAAAGTCACTTAATATTTCATGGTACTTTTAAAGTTAACTCATCTTACATATTACAGGGTGGGCACTGGTGTTTAATCAACGACACCCTGGTCTCCTCTTTCTGGTGTGCGGTAGGATTGATTACACGTGTCCCTGAGTGAGGTGGGACCGTGGGGCTTACTTTGGGCTGTCAAATATGAGTGGCAGTGACATGTGCCACTTCTGAGGGGAAGCCTTTGAAAGCCTGTGTGCAGGTTACCACCTCCCCTTCCCCCCGCCTCAGTGATCATGGAGGCCAGATGGAGAGCAGGTCTCTGGCCATCTGGCAGAGCCCCTGCACACCAGAGGTGGACACAGAGCACAGAGAAGAAACTACCAGTGTTGTTTTAAACTACTGAGATTCTGGGGTCGTTTGTGTTTAGCCCATTGTAACTATTACAAACACCTACCCTCCAAATTCTGGGTGCAAAGAGGAATGCATAAAGAATCTATAAAGCCAATTAGAAGGGAAAGGAAAACAAACATTGACCATTACTATATTTTAGGTATTTACATGTTATCATACCTAATCTTCTTGGCAACACTGAGAAGTAGCTATGACCTCCATTTTACAGACACAGAAACTGAAGTTCAGAGAGGGAATGGGACTTAGCCAAGGATATATAGCTAGTAAGTGACAGAGGTGAGTTTCAAATTCAAGTTTGTCTGAATTTTCTGATTATACAATGCTGTCAACAAAAGCGTATGCAACTAGATTCCTCTAAAGGCCAGACATAGGACCACTAGGTGGGAAAGGCATTCAGTCATCCAGTCATTCACCAAACACGTACAGCATGCTTACTATGTGTCAGGCACTGTAGCAGGATTCTTGGAGTGAAGAAGGTGGCTATGGTCCCTACCCTGAGGAGCGGACAGTCCAGTGCCGGCTACAGACGAGGAAAGCAGCAATTTCAGTGTGGTGTATGAGCTATTTGGCTAAGGCAAGGATGGGGTGGGGCTTGAGAGTATACTCCAAGTCATGGAAGGAAAAAACAAAAAACCAAAAAACCCCACACACAGCAGAGAAGGGAAATCTAGGAAAGCAAATGAGAGATGAGGGCCAAATAAAGACATGCCCTGCACACACTTGGTAAGAATGTGCCATATGCTTCACCCTGACACACACAACTGTGGTGGCATGCTGCCACTGGCTGATGACATCAAGGCACCAGCAGAAGCCAAGAGAGGCAGCTCCAACCTGCTGGGAACAGCAGCCCTCACTCCCTCCACCGCTGCCTCGGGAATTCAAACCCAAGCAGAGAGCACGCATTCGCTGGCGGCTGGCACCCCAAGTCACGAGGACTGAGGGCAATTTGCCTGCTGGTCTTCCCTGCTCATCTATGACTCTCTGCCACACTCACCAGGTCTTATACAGGGCCTGACATGAAACAGTCACTCAGCCACTGTTGACTGATGATCTGTAGGGAACGAACAGAAGCTGCGGAGGTAGAAAGGCGCCTAAGGAAGCTTGGGGACTGTTGAGCACCAACCGGTCTGAGGCCTGTGACGACCAGGAATAGACCCCAGAACGGCTCAGGCTTCTTCTGACTATACTCAGCAATGCAGGTCTGAATTCTGAGCTTCAGAAGGAGATCCCTCCCATTTAGAAATGAAGAAATACGTGGCTCTCCTGGGTGGAATGTCTTAGGTTAGGGGCCGCTAGGCCACATCTAGGCTCGTGGGGTTGGGGTGAGAAAAAAAATTCTACTTTGGAAGTTAATGGTATAGTCTGTGTCTTTGGGCAATTTACCACTAGAGGGAGAGGGGCTGAGGTCGAAGGAGAAAGCATTTTATTCTAACGAATACCTCTCAAAACAAGTGGGCCACTGGCTTGGCCTTGGAAATATTTTAGCAATCCTGAGCATTTTGATATGAGAATATTCCTCATCAAAATAGGATTTGCCCAGGATATACAATGGAGAAAAGACAGTCTCTTTAATAAGTGGTGCTGGGAAAACTGGATGGCTACATGTAAAAGACTGAAATTAGAACACTCCCTAACACCATACACAAAAATAAACTCAAAATGGATTCCAGACCTAAATGTAAGGCCAGACACTATAAAACTCTTAGAGGAAAACATAGGAAGAACACTCTCTGACATAAATCACAGCAAGATCTTTTTTGATCCACCTCCTAGAGTAATGGAAATAAAAAAAAAAAAGGCTTTGCCCATATAACATAGCTTAAGATAGCTAGGGATATGATCTATATAAATCTACCATGGAAGAGAAAAGAAAAAAAAATTTTAAAGAGCACTAAGCAGAAGAGAATTTGGCATTATTTAAATAGGACATTACCCTGCTGCTGCTAAAGAAAATCTTCTGAAATGATAAAAAATAATTAAAACAAAACAAAGGTGTGAGAATAAGCCAATGATTCAAGATGGTGTGACTAACCCAAGAAGGCAAGTGTCAGACTCCAGCCTTGCTGGCCTTTGTGACCAGAGTAGGCCTATGACATTCTCAAATCTCATTTTAAAGTGTTAGTCACTTAAAAAATCCCTGCAGAAGATAGGCATTGGGTTTATCCATTATGTAAACGAAAACCTAGCATAACAGGGCTAACATGAAGAGAGACCCTGACTCACATTGCAATGGCTCTGTATGATCCATCTCAACTCCCCTGTTCTTTCACAACCCTTCAGGGTGTCTAAAAAAGAACCACGGGGAAGGGGTGAATTCAGACACATGGTACACCTTTATTTTTAGCCCACTGAGAACATTTTCTTTACCAAACAATGTAATGAAATGAGAGCCTAAACATAAAAGCTCCAGGATGTTGAAATATCAGTGCTGTAGACAATTATTCAGCAGATAAGTCTTTAGAAATTGACAAGGATGATATGCACTAAAAATATTCTCAATGAACTTTATTGAGGGACAGATAACACTTGTAGTTTTAAACACATTCTGTCTTTTTTAGTTGTGTCTAGATTAATATAATTAAGCATAAGACCTCTCAATACTTAATGTCAACTGAGACTAAGACCGAGAATTCTTTTATTTCTTTATTCATCCAAATGACATATTATCTCATTTTTAAAAAGATTTCCATGCTGCAACAATGTTATAGAACTCATCAGCCAAAAGGTCAGTGTCTGGGAAAGACACTGGAAATGATACTGTTTTATAACAACCATGTCTTGGAAGTGTTAAGCTCCCTCTCATGCCACAAATGTCTGGGATTTAAGAGTAGAACCTTGACAAATAGGGTTAAGCAACAAAGGAAGAGACTATCAGGCAAAAAAGAATATCAACTATATTATTCTAATCCTTCAGAATCCATGCCAGAGAACCATGCAACCCTATAAAGAAATAGATGCTATGACTCTTCTGTAAAAGAAAATCAAATTGCCTGTATCTGTTGTTCTAATGATACATTTATCATCCAAACTTCGCTCTCAGTGACATAATTGGCTGGCCTCTCTTCTCATGTGTCTTACGTGACATCACAGATGAGCTATTTCAACTTTTAATCTGGTTTTAAATACATTTCAGTTGATTAGCTGGGCGCTGACGCCTAATGCTTGAACAGAAACATCTCTCTGAGCAGAGCTACAGGCAGATGAGGTGACAGTCAGGTCAACTGGTGGACGTGGAAGGCGTCCTCCTAACCATGTCCCTCCCGCAGTCAATGTCTTTGAACTACCCAAAGGTAATCAAACCCTGCGTCAGCCCTAGCTGCAGAGATTTCTTGACTACCTCCTCTGAATTCCATTCATGTGTCTGAATTCCATTCCCCCAAGGCCTTGTTTTTCCTGTCAACTAGCTAATTTCATAGAGGAATCATGGAACATTCGAGCTGAAAGGGCCTATGGAGGCCATGCAGTGCTCTCACGTTACAGACCAACTCCTTTCTGTTAGTGAAGGTCTCTTTGCAGAGGGTGAGTGCTTAATCTGAAGGGCCTTGTTTTCTGAAAGAAATTTCCAGGCAACAATTTACACCAGTAGGAAGGATATTTTCCAGAAGCCACTGTCTACCTCACCTCTCATCATGTAATAGTCACCCCTTTTCCCCCAGAATCTAGCGTCATCTGGGTGCCACAGTACCCACCTAGTCTGTCTTCAGATTGGGCTCTGGAGGAAGTACTGACTTGAGGCTAGAACAAGGCATATTTACAGTGAAGCTAAACACGAGCATATGGGCAGACAAAGGGTTCCTCTGCGCATGTGTGTGTGAATTTATTAATATGATAATTCTCAAAAGGCATTAAATATTAGGTCTAATTAAATCAAAGTATATATTTTTTCCTTCACCATTAATTGCAAGCATTTTAAAGCTTGCTCATATCAAGCATGATGATAATGTACAGGGCTGGTGGAAATGTAGATGTGTAAAGTCATTTTGGAGGGCAATAGAATGGCACCTACTAAAATTACAAATATACAGGCCTTTTGACCCAGCAACTCAGCTTTTAGGAATCTACCCTAGAAATAGTCTTACTTGGGTACAAAGAAGCATATAGAAAGGTGGTCGCAGGACTTCCCTGGTGGTCCAGTGGCTAAGGCTCCACACTCCCAATGCAAGGGGCCCAGGTTCGATCCCTGGTCAGGGAACTAGATCCGCATGCACTCCGCGACTAAGAGTTCACATGCCGCAACTAAAGATCCTGCATGCCACAACTAAGATCCCACGTGCCGCAATGAAGATCCCATGTGCCACACCTAAGACCCAGCACAGCCGAAGTAAATAAATAAACAAATAAACAAACAAATATTAAAATCTTAAAAAAAAAAAGGTGGTCGCTATGCCTGGCTTACAATTGAGAATAATTAGAAACAATTATTTAATATGTGCATCAATGCATACGATTAAATTAATAACACAGAATATTATGCAGTTGTTAAAAACAGAATGGGTAGATCCACATGTGGTCACCTGGAAAAAACTCTAAGACATATTAAGTGGGAAAAACCAAGTTGCAGAATAATATGTAGACTATGATATCATATCTACTTTCAAAAGCCCTGTATACTTCTAGGTGTACCTTTGCACATACATTTGAATGTGAATACTTAGAAAAGAAAGTGGAAGATTATATCCAAACTGATGACTGGGGTTACTTCTGGAAAGAGAAGTGGAATTAAAAAAAGGGAGACATCAAGAGGAACTCGTGTTTTTACCTGTATTGGTTAAATTTTGTTCAATGAGACTATATTCATATATTACAAGTGTTATAAATTGAATTTAATTTTACATTTAACGTACCTTTCTTTAGGGAACTCAAGACCTAGCCCTAAATCTGGTTGCCTCCTTATTTCTATAGCTTGAGCCTCTGCTTAAGATTTTCTTCTCTCAAATCCTCTTCCCCCAACACATACATTTGGAACTTAGGCAAAATCAGACCATATCCTTGTCATGAAAATAAGCATGAGGATGTAACACTGATCTTTTCATAAATGTTTCTTTTTTCATCAGTTCTTAGTGTTAATCCGTGGGAAAATGAGTTGTGTTTCTGCTAAAGTTAAGGGCAAAAAAACTCAAATCCAAAAAACACCACCACTAATAAACAAAACCAAGCGGACAGATTCCTTATTGACACAATGTTACAGCTCCCATTAGGACATGGCTTTCTCACAGGCTTCAGTTATCAGATATTTCTGGGCATACTTTCCAAGAAATGTAAAAGCACACAAGTTTCAAATGGAATGATTCTTTTGCTGACTTTAAATTTAACTCTCTTTTTCTTTCTCCAACCTTCCACTTACAGAAAGACCCATGAGAATTGGTCTTTTCTCTTTTTTCAAGAAGGAATAATGAGTGTGGGATTTATACATCAAATTTTTTTTGGTCTTATTCTTATATTAACTGGATTTTAAAAGCAAATGGTGCATCCTTTATTTTTCTTTTTTTAATTTGGCAGGGGAATGCCCAAGATGGCCCCCATGCCCCAAATGCTGCATCCTTTTTATTTATTTAATTTAATTTTTTTTTTTTTTTGCGGCACACGGGCTTCTCGCTGTTGTGGCCTCTCCCGTTGTGGAGCACAGTCCGGACACACAGGCTCAGCGGCCATGGCTCACGGGCCCAGCCGCTCCGCGGCATGTGGGATCCTCCCGGACCGGGGCACGAACCCGCGTCCCCTGCATCGGCAGGCGGACTCCCAACCACTGAGCCATCAGGGAAGCCCCATCACTACAGTTTTTATCCCCCCACTCAAAAATATTACATGTGTTTCTATAGTTTAACATAATACAGATGCTTTATTTTCTTGAAATCTTAAGAGTTAAAAGAAATAGGCTCTCATTCTTTAAAAATCCTCATTTAACAAACAGTATCGGAGCGAGTAAAGGATTAGTATTATCACTTTTCAGAATGCAGGGATCGTTTTTTCTTTGACTCTTAGGTATTTATGGTAGGAAAGCTGGGAGGAACAGGAAAGTACTCATCAGAGGAGAAGGGTAATAATCTTTGGAATGAAATTGGCTGGGACATGTCAAGCTCAGCAGGCTTAAAGACACTCTTCTTGTTTTCCTATTATTCTATTTTGAATCTCTTATCCTGCTGGCGGAGTTTCCAGCCTGCAAAGACTGCTCACTGTGCCCTGATGTGTATGAGCGTTCTCACGCAGGCCATCACGGGAATCCAGCTGTCAGAGCTGAGTTGGCCTTTGCACTGGTCTTACATGCTCTTTTCTCCCTATTTACATATATTTGATCACTCAGATAGTAAAAAATCTTGGCAAATTGCACTACAATAGTCATTTTCCACCTTGGCTCACCGTGGAGAAAAATACGTTGTAATGCATCCAAAGTTTAGGCAAGGATGGCCATTTGGAAAGAGCTCTCCAGTTACAGGGAAACTGCCAGACAGAAGTCAGGTGTCCCTTCATTATTCAGAGTAAGCTCTGGCCTTCATGAACCTGTGGCTGATCAAACTCAAGTTCCGTTAGGGATTAGGACTGTAAATATATCAGTTCTGTCCAAATTAATCTATTAACTCAGTACACCTTCAATGCAAATCAAGAAAGTGAAGGGTGTGTGTGTGTGTGAAATTTAACAATTTGATTCTAAAACTTCTATGGGAGAGCAGAGGGTTAAGAATAAGCAAGAAGGGACTTTCCTGGTGGCGCAGTGGTTAAGAATCTGCCTGCCAATGCTGGGGACACGGGTTCAAGCCCTGGTCCAGGAAGATCCCACATGCCGCAGAGCAACTAAGCCCGTGCACCACAACTACTGAGCCTGTGCTCTAGAGTCCGCGAGCCACAACTACTGAGCCCACGTGCCACAACTACTGAAGCCCACGTGCCTAGAGTCCGTGCTCCACAACAAGAGAAGCCACCGCCACGAGAAGCCCTTGCACCACAACGAAGAGTAGGCCCCTCTCGCCACAACTAGAGAAAGCCCGCGCGCAGCAATGAAGACCCAATGCAGAAAGGAAAAGAAAGAAAAGAAAAGAAAAGAAAAGGAAAGGAAAGAAAGAAGGAAAGGAAAGAAAGAAGGAAAGAAAGAAAGAAAGGAGTAAGCAAGAAAAAGTTGAAGCTGAACAAGGCTCATTATACAGATATAGTAATGAAGACCGTGTGGTACTGCCAAAGGGAAAGACAAAAGAATGAAATGAAAACAGAGGAGCCCATGGACAGTCACACATACATGGAAACTTGATACACAACCAGGATGATGCCGAAATTCAGTGTGGAGAGGATGAACTATTCAACAAGTGGTGTGCGGACATAATCAATATAAAATTTGATCCCTGTATCATTTATTATATGGAAAAAAATCCAGAGATATTAAAGACCTAAATGTGAAAGAAACAAAAATTTTTAGAAAAAAATGAAAGATGCCATACACAAAGTGAAAAGACAAGCCTTAAACTACTGTAAGATATTTGTAACATATAAAATCAACAAAGGATTAGATAGACAAAAGAAGACATCAGTAAGAAAGTCAATAGAAAAAAGACAACCAAGCAGAAAAATAGGCAAAGAATACGAAGAGGCAAATCAGAGAAGAAATCATGTGAATGGTGAAAAACATGCCCATATATGCAACTTTACACAACAGTCAGGGAAATGAGAATGACACAGATATGAAGTCTGATACTACCCAGGTCCCTGGGTAGTCAGGGACACAGCAGAGGCAAGGAGCCTCAGGTGAGAGAGGGCAGGGCTGTAATAAGACAGAGATGAAGGCTGAGTGCTCGGAACACAGCATGTGCTCCACAGATGCGCTGTCTTCCCTCTTATAACTCACTGGAGCATGGTTCTGAATCGGCAGAGCTGCAGCTTTCCCAGCACTCTCACAAGGCCCGGTGCCCCGAAAAGACTGGAAAGCCACGGCAGAGGCAGCTGCATTGTCGAAGAAGAAACAAGGCATTTTGAGTCAGAGGATCTGGACTTACTGTGGACCTTTGGACAGATGCTTTAACTCAGCATTTCACTTTCCTCTTCTACAAAGAGAGAGAACGACAATGACCTCAGTGTGACCCTGAAGAGGCCAACCAGCTAGTGAAAGTACACTTAAACTGTACCGACCGCACAGATGTACATTGGGGCTGATATGCCACTGTTAGTGGTCACATGCCAAGTGTCTTCACTGTCACCAATGGTTCACATGTGGAAATACCATTCTTTCCAACTCCTACTTATATGTATGAAGTGATGACCCTGGATGATGCAGCCACCAGCAGAAGCAAACAATAGGAGTAAATGCTGGATCCATTCCTTCTCCTGTCAGTGTGTAACCTTCATGGGGGTGGACAGGCTAGATTTAAAACAATGGGCAGGTTGGTTCCTTCTATGTGTCTATTGCCAGGGTTGTAATGTATATTCTCTTCCTCCCAACTCCTGCTTTCTATTTTCTTCTCTCTACACAAGCACTTTTAATACCAATTAATTAAAAGCAGGCATCTTAAGATATGGCTTAAAAGACTCTTTTGTATCATCAGCTGAGCTAGAATTCTGAGCATAAAGGCTTCTGGAGGAGAAACAGGATGAATAGCCAGACAGACTGACTTTGATAGATGTTGCTGAGCCATCAACTCTCTGAGGGACCCAGGCAAAGCCACGTGACCTCTTTGGGGCTCCATGTTCTCACTGTAAGTTCTTGGAGGACATTATCATACCCTCAGAACACTAGTTTACTGTATATACAGACAGGTTTATTTTTTACATTGAATACTTATATTTATGTGTTTATATTTTAAGAGTAGGATCTTTTCCAATAAGTACATTATAAAAATCTTGTTCGGGATTTCAGAGCCAAGGAACCCAGGGACTGCACAGGGCTGCTCTTCATAGGAGGTTAGCACTTGTCTCCAACAACCACGTGTGGCTTCAGCTGTTTCTGAAAGCTGTGCCTTCCCTTTTGATGTCTGAGGCCCATTACTTTCATTTTTGACTGAGCCAACAGGTGTTCTCAGACTCTTTTCTTTATGGGCTGTCTTCCCTTGGGGTTCGGGGTGGACAGAGTCTTCCTACAAGATGACTGAGAAGCATGGAGAAATAAATTTCCCCTGGCCCACTGGCTCCACTATTGCCACTGCAGTCTGCTGTGACCACCTTGAAGTCTTGATCTTTCCCATTTCTTGGAAGATGCAGGGGATAGACGGCTGAACCACAAGGCCTAGACCTAAATGCTCCACGGAAACAATGAAAGTACAAATCTTTCATCCTTTGATTTAGGGCCTAAATGCACCGGGCCTGTACCACCAAAATGCCAGAATGGGCAAGATGTCTTTGAACCTTGGTGTAGAATCCAGGAGAGCAGAGGGAGGTCCAGCTTCTGGGGGAGACTCCTGCTGGGCAGGTGGCGCCTGGCATGGCAGCGGGCATCTCGAGTGTGCCGGGCAAAGCTGACCACGCCTCTGCCCTGGGCAGAGCTGGTGAACTGACGGCCTCAACACACACACCTGTGCACCCAGCAGGACAGCAGACGCTAGGGCACAGGGTGTGAGACATGATGAATGTGTCCCTAGACTACATCTGGGGACAAAAGAAGAAGTAGGTAACCCTGAGAGTGGCACTACTGAGGCAGGATAATAATTTAAAGTGTTAACGAATTTCATATACACGCACAGAAGCACATTTCTTTTGACCTTACAACGCATCCCCTGAGGATACTCAGGGGATTGACAGAGGCAGAGGTAGGCTTCTAGTCCCCAAGACTAGAGAAAGGTCCCTGGGTTGGGGGCGTCCAAGGGAGAAGGAGAGAACCCTTGGATATGTCTGTAGGTTTATAGAACAAAGGGTGTCTACGCTTCAACTCTCTAATGGAGCCCAGGGAAGCAGAAGCCCCAGCGCAGTAATGGCTGTGTCACACGTCAAACGAGGTCACAGAGTTTTCCATGGCCCCATACTGCATGCAGCCTGGATTGGCCTGGCCATAGATGAAGCTCTGAAGAGACTCACAGAGCTCCCTGGGCCCTTGCTTAAGAGCAGCAGAAAGCTTCTCTTGGCCTAATGGAGTTCAAAGAGACTCAGAGAGATAGAGAGCTGGGCCCAAAGAGGCCTTGCAAACAGCTACCCATTAGGGCCTTGTGGACTGACAGCAGAGATCCTGTGGAACGAGGATGCTACTGGGGTGCCTTCAGGGACAGACAGCGTGTGTAGCACAGGTACCAGCTCCTCGGAGCCTTAGATATGGCCCTGGGAAAAAGGTGGGGGGACCTGGAATTGCCAGACAGTAAATTTCCCATTTCCCAGGGGAATGGGAACACATGTATAAATTAAGAGAGTTAGAGAAACAAAATTTTAAGATAGATATTCGTTAGATACCTTAACATTACTGGTGCCTAGTACACCAGTAGAAATCAGCCCACAATAGATGAGTCTAATTTATGACTAACCCACTCCAAGAGGTGGTTTTGCTTGTTTATGTGACTGACTGATTGATTGATTGATTCATTCATTCATTCATTCCCTCCCTCTCTTCCTCCCTGACCTACCAAACAGCCAGATACTCTGATGAGGACTAGCAAAGGTTTTAGAGACAGACCTCAAATGCCTGTTTTCTACCCTCAAGATGTAGTAATAGGGGGAGAGGCAGAAATCTAACGCACTCTGGTAAGGACTGTGATGAAAGTGCATAGGAAGTGGTTTAGGAGCACAGAGGAGAGCTTGCTAGTCTAAGACTTGGGAGTCTGTGTAAACTGACAACTCCCATCTATCCAAACAGTACCCTTAGGAAGACGACCTTAGGATCAGAAAGCTGTCATCCACTCAATCACATGGAAAATGCGGGAACGGGCTACGGCAGAGACATCATCTGTACACCGAATATCCATGGGATCTACCCATTTTCCAGCCCTGCTTGCAGTTAGGAGAGGCCATGTGACTAGTTCTTGCCGCTAGGCTATAAGAAGGGGGACTCCGGGAGCTTCTGTGACCCTCCAGCTCAGCTCTCCTCTTTCCCTTCCATGGTACCTGTGGAGGCCTCTTATTCCAGGTTGTGTAGCTTCAAGATGTCTGAGCCTCCATCGTCCTGAATCTTTGGGAACACGTGTGGAAAAGCGACTCCACTGAGCCACAATCAACATGTAATCTGAGCGAGAAATAAGTTCTTAACTGAATTAAGTCCCTTAACTTCTAGGGTTATTTTGTTACTACAGCAAAACTTAGAATATCCTGACCAATGGTGAGATGATAGATTAAAAGGGGGAGGTGGGTTATCAAAATGCACTCCAATACTGTTCAGAGGAAAAGGGGTTCTGCCCCCAGGTGACCAGTATTTTAAGAACAATCTCCTTGGGGCTTCCCTGGTGGCGCAGTGGTTGAGGGTCCGCCTGCCAATGCAGGGGACACGGGTTCGTGCCCCGGTCCGGGAAGATCCCACATACCGCGGAGCGGCTGGGCCCGTGAGCCATGGCCGCTGAGCTTGTGCGTCCGGAGCCTGTGCTCCGCAATGGGAGAGGCCACAGCAGTGAGAGGCCCGCGTACCGCATAAAAAAAAAAAAAAAAAAAAAAAAAAAAAAAGAACAATCTCCTGAAAGAGATGAACGTGACAGGCAGTAGTGTGATACCTGTACTTAGAGCTGGTACCTGGACGTGGGTTCTGATGACAAGCTGGTAAAGAGAAGGCTGAACAGAAGATAAGAAGGGGCGGAAGATAAGAGGAAAGCAGGAAAGCCACACTTCTGCGTTCTCTGTCTATCTGTCTACTTAACGGTCAAAAGCCACTCCCTACCCCTATCCTCTTGCACCCCTCGACCCCAGATGGTCCCATGGGGGGTCCAGACAGTAAGGCACCACCAGCAGGGATCTCTCTAGGGGGCAGTCTAAGGGTAGTTTCTCCTCTCTCTGCAGCCCCCTGAAGTCTACTGCAAGGGAGTGAATAGCTTAAGAGCTGACACCTTTGAAAGGGTAACAACTCCGGTGAGAGAAACAAAGCAAAGAAGCTAAACAAGGCCAGTTTAATTTCACTCTGGAATATGGTTTCTCCCCCCACCCGCTGCCATACCAAACATAGACTTTAAAATATTTTCATTACTACTGCAGCAGTTAACTTTAAAATATCGTTTGAAATAAGTAATAACCACATATGGGTCACGTCTAGGTGAAGCAAGTGTCAGGGAGATGCTGGCCAGATTGCAGAAGGTATTTTTCTTTCCTGATATGTGACTCATGATTTAGTGTGGAACAGGAGTGTTTATAGCTTTACAATCTTCTAGTGACAAGGGGACACATGGTGGAAACAGGTCCATTGGAAAAATGATAATCCTTTCGTTCCCCCAAATGTTATTCAAATTCTCCCCCGCTTTTTCCCAGATAAAAATAGAAATCTTCACATGACCTAACTGTTCCTTGGGAAAGTCACTAAATAGCAGGGAATGGATGATAAAATGACAGCTGGAGTCCTGAAATCTAGTAAAAGTATTTTTTTTTAGTAGCCATGGAATAGCAGAAAAATGTTTACAGGTTTATAATGTCCCATACGACTAGAAACTTCCTCTGCTGGTCAGGTTGAATATGAAGGCCCGTTGGACAAGTAACACCACCACAAACAACAGCAACAACTACAGCAACAGCTACGTCACCTGAGATCTTGTAAAGCACCAGGCCCTGAGCTCAACCCATCACCTCCTTCAATCCTCATACAGAGCCCTCTAGGGAGTCAGTATTATTATTACTGTCCCTACCTGGCAAATGAAGACTCTAAAAGCAGTCATTTCACTACATTAGTTTACAATGAGAGAGTCGTGAAGAATGTGTGTTCAGCTTAGTTTGTTTCATACCCTATAGACCTGGTGTCAGTATGTGCCAATGGCTGTGACTCAGTATCCCAGCACAGCCAGCCTCGAGTAGAGCGGAAAGGAAGGACTACACCTCTGGTGTGTCTACTATGTAAAGAAGCTCACAGACAGTGATGAACACCAATCCTGTAGGTATGAATACCTCCATCTAAAAGTAAAGAAACAGGGCTTCCCTGGTGGCGCCGTGGTTGAGAGTCCGCCTGCCGGTGCAGGGGACACGGGTTCGTGCCCCGGTCTTGGAAGATCCCACATGCTGTGGAGCGGCTGGGCCCGTGAGCCATGGCCGCTGGGCCTGCGCGTCCGGAGCCTGTGCTCCACAACGGGAGAGGCCACAACAGTGAAAGGCCCGCGTACCACAAAAGAAAAAAAAAAAAAATCAGATAAAAATAAAGAAACAGAAGCTGGGGGAGGGCAGATCACCTCACCAAGGTCACGCAGCCCTAAGCGTGGAGTGGGGTCACTCATGTCTTTGACGAACCAAGTGAGTCCTGGGAGCCTCCCGTGGAGTGACGGCCAGTGTCTGCCTGACGGGCGTCACATGTGTGACTTGGGAAAGTCCTTTCCATTCTCAGTGCGTTAGTTTCCTTGTCCAGGAGATTGTGAAGGATGAGTGAGAAGATGAAGGTGAAAGGCTTTGGAAGTCTCAGATGCTGCACACGCGTGAGATGAAAGGAGGAGAGGGAGGTGGTGGTAAAATGCCAAATACAAATAAAATCCTCAAGTAGGTAATTATTAATGGATTTATGTTAAAGCTTATCCAGAAAAGCAACTTCATCCAAGCCAACAATAGCTGACAAGGCTGGGCAGGAGTATTTGATGAATGGTAACAGTGCAGTCTGCAGCAATGGACCCATGAACACTGCTGACTACTCCATGGTTTGCTCAACCTTTTTTTTTTTCTGTCTCATTTGTCTTTATTTAAATTTATATTCTTTTTTTAAAAAATGGAAGTATAGTTGGCTTACAATGTTGTGTTAGTTTCAGGTGTACAGCACAGTAATTCAGAGATATATATCCTTTTTCATATCCTTTTCCAATATAGGTTATTACAAGATATTGAATATCGTCCCCTGTGCCATACAGTAGGTCCTGGTGCTTAGCTATTTCATATATAATAGTTTGTGTCTGCTAATGCCAAACTCCTAATTTATCCTTCCCTCTCCCCCACTTTCCCCTTTGGTGACCATAAGTTTGTTTTCTATGTCTGTGAGTCTATTTCTGTTTTGTAAATAAATTCATTTGTATCATTTTTTTAGATCCCACATATAACTGATATCATATGATGTTTGTCTTTCTCCGTCTGACTTACTTCACTTAGTATGATAATCTCTAGGTCCATCCATGTTGCTGCAAATGGCATCATTTCACTCTTTTTTTATGGCTGAGTAATATAATATACTGCATACATATATACAATATATCCATCGTATATATGTTTGGTCAAACGTTTTATAGTGTAGTGGTTAAGCCACTGACTCCTGAGCCAGGCTGTCTGGGTTCGAATCCCAGTTCTGCCACCTGCTGGCTGTGTAACGGTGGGCGAGCTCCCTGACCTCTCTGTGCCTCTGTCCCCTCATCACAGAGGGGGACACCCCGAGTACCCATGTTTGGGGGTTGGTGTGAGGGTTATGAACAATAACATAGGCGCAGTGGCTGGCACAGAACGCTGCTGGCTAAGCGTGAGCTGTGCTGTTCTCATGTCCCTTCTCTGCTCTGGGCAGTTAACCAGCTTTCTGTCGCCATCAGGCTACACCTCAGTGGTGGGTCCTCAGAGCAAGTGGCTTTGCCCCACTCCTCTGGAAACTTACAGTTATAACCTAAACTTGAAAAAATTCACTTGAACCCTATGAAATGGCCGTTTTGGTAGGTCAAAAGTGGGGTAAAATCAGCAATTTCATATTCTTCAACCCAACATACATGGACAAACAGATCCAAAGCTCAGAAGAGCAGGAAAAAAAAAAAAAGAAAAAAGGGAACGAGCAGTCTAGCAAAAATCAGAAAGGGAGAGTCAGATGAAATGTGAATAAAATAACCATGGCTTACACAGCTGCATCTGTGTCAAAGAAACGCATAGATTAAGTCCAGGATTTAATCATGTCTTTCAAGCAGAAACATTAGCTCAAGGGGCTGGTGGGTTTGCAGATGTACATGTCTGAGTAAGAAGTGGGAAGAGGAGGCTTTTTTTTTTTTTTTTAGGGCCATGAAAGAGACACGGAAGGGAGCCAGGGAGCCCGTGCCTATGTGCATGGCTGCACACTCAAGTCTTTCATCGCCTGCTTTTCTTCTCTGCTCCTTTAGATCCACAGAGGAGAATCTCAACCCACCCTCTTCACCCACCCTTCCCATTCCTGACGTCAAGCCTTCTCCCACTCTGCACCCTCTTCTCGAGACTTCCTCACTCCATCTGTCGGCGACTTCTCTCCCACCCTTCAAGTTTCACCTCCCATCCCCTCTCTCCCACCAAGACAGCCTGTTTGGGGGAAAGCAGAGAGCAGATACGTGGCCAGGCTTCCCAACACCAGGTGGCAGCTGGTGTTCAAGGGTTCTCCCTTTGCCCTTGTACTGGAGGGGGGGACTTAGGGCGGTGGGTTTTAGCCCAAGCAAGAGGTCATGCCAGCATCTGTCTCTTCCTGCACCCCACTGGCCTTCTTTCTGCCAAATTTGCCAAGTCCCGTTTCCCAGAAACAAAATACCTGACCATAATGTAATCAACCAGATCCCACAGGTTCCATGTGAAACAACTGTTACTACTGTTGGTAACATTTTTTTTTTTTGCAGTACGTGGGCCTCTCACTGTTGTGGCCTCTCCCGTTGCGGAGCACAGGCTCAGCGGCCACGGCTCACAGGCCCAGCCACTCCGCAGCATGTGGGATCTTCCCAGACCGGGGCACGAACCCGCGTCCCCTGCATCGGCAGGCGGACTCTCAACCACTGCGCCACCAGGGAAGCCCTACTGTTGGTAACATTTACTAAATGATTGCTAACGTGACAGAACCTACGCTAAGGCCTTTATGTCTTTTAGAACATTCCCTCCTCACTACGGTCCTGCAAAACAGGTGCTGTGGTTATCTCCATTTTTCATATGAGGGAACTGAGACACAGAAGGGTTAAGAGACTGGCTTCAGGGGCCACCACTGGTAGGTGATAAAGCTGAGAGTCCAAGCCGGCAGCTGGACTCCACAGCCCCTGTTCTTAGCCTAACTCTCAATACCCCCACGAGACCATCTCCTTTTGCTGTAACCTTATAGGACATTCATCAAAAGATTCTGGCGGCAGAGGCTGCCTCAGGGTTGGGAACGGAGAACATAATATACTTAACATACACGGAAGTAGAGAAACATATGCTTTCCTGTGATAGTACTCCAGGACAAAGGCAGTGGGCAACCGCGATGATCTGGGACCGAGAAAAACAGCCCTTGTATTGCCTGAAATCGAACGCTGTATTCAAGAAAAGGCAGCTATTTGGCTGAGGGAACACTTCCCAAGGACAGAAGATGGCCGACTGGATTAAGCTGGTATCACACAGTAGGCTGAGATACGTACTGCTGTGGTCAGCAACTCTCCGGGAACCTTAGATTTGTTGGTCAAGGAAGGCTATAAGGGCTCCCAATTTTCCTCCTGGCTTCGGAGTCTCTGAAGTATCATAAGAGGGGCCTTGGCATGAACTTCCTCACAGCCAGAGCTCTAAGTCTGGGAGAAGCCCAAGACCATCTGTCATCCCTGGAAACAGTGGCCGTCTCCCCAGCGGCATGCAGAATCACCCGTCACATTTGGAAGGAAAACCTCCTTGCCCTTGGAGACTGGCAGAGGAGATGCTGTTGAGGGGCCAGAGGAGAGTGGAGAGACTTCATAGCAGAGGTCAAGGCGACTGCATTAGCTAGGACTCTTGATCACAAGTAACAGAAATCCAACTTAAATTCTCTAAAGGCAAAGAGGGGAGTTTATTGGCTCAAGTAACTAAGCCGAAGGAAGGGCACGTGGCCAGCTGGGTCCTGGGACAGTGAAACCAGGGCCCACACTGCCCTTTCTGTCTTTTTTCTCTTCTCCTCTCTGATGATCAGCTGAACTCTCCTGCAGACTGGCATCTTCCATGAAGCGTGAGATGTGGCTGCCAGCAGCTGTCATGAGCCCAGCTTCACAGCTGGGAAGGGAAACTCTGCATTTCAATTAGTAAAGTCCTAGGCAAGAAATCCAGCTGGCCCAGTTCTGTGGCCAATAAGGAGAGGTACTGTGATAGACAACCCCCAATAAAATCAAACAGAGGACGAGGAAGAGCAGTTCTTCACATAAGACGCCCAAATGCAAGACTAGTGAGGGGCAGGCAAAACCACAGATGGGGCTTCCGTGGTGGCGCAGTGGTTGAGAGTCCGCCTGCCGATGCAGGGGACGCGGGTTCGTGCCCCGGTCCGGGAAGATCTCACATGCCACGGAGCGGCTGGGCCTGTGAGCCATGGCCGCTGAGCCTGCGCGTCCGGAGCCTGTGCTCCGCAGCGGGAGAGGCCACAACAGTGAGAGGCCCGCGTACCTCAAAAAAAACAAAAAACAAAAAAAACCCCACAGATGGCCACCAAAGGATCTTGGAGTCTTGGGCCGTCAGGCCTCTGCAGAACTGAGGGGAGCTGCCCCAGGGTGTCCAAGGGGGAAATGACAAAGGGGACAGAGTTGCTGAAATCCTAGCAAAATTGGATCGGAGGTCAACATGAAATACTTCTTTTCATAACCCAGGTCTTCAATGTTCTGGGGAACTCACACAGCCTGCGAGACTAAAGTCACATAAGGGAGGAGGGCAAGTAGGTTAGAGGTACTCCATAATTATAGAAATCATTCTGAGCTTCAAATGCAAATGTTGCCCTTCCAGAGGAGTGGGATGCAACCATCATATGTGCCAGGAGGGTTGGAAAATGGGAGGGACCCAGTCTGGGCTGAACACCTCCACCTGGGCGGTGCAGAGGCCACTACGACAGCCAGCCTGGGAAGCACACACCTGGGTCCGTGTGTGCTGGGTGTGTGAGTCTGCTGACATAAATAACCCTAGCACACCGTGTACACATCAGATGAACATGAAAGCTGCAACATCTGGAGAACTGTCACCATCTGCTACTCGGAGAGGAACACTGAAAGAATCAGCAGGATAGGAGCAGTATGGGGTCTGAGTTTAAAAAAAAAAATGTTGGCAGCTGCCACCAGCTCTCCTTTGCTGAGAACAGCAGCGATCTTCCTGACATGGCAGGTTACGGGCTCTCACAAATCCCAGCTGAACCCTCACAAAGGCTGGGGTCCACATACCAAGAGGCTCCAATGGGCATCGCTCACCAAGCACATTTACGAGCTTTTGTTCCCATCTCTTCTGTTGCCTCACAATGGCAGGCGCGCACCAGGTCCCACAACAAGAAAGAGAGAGGTGGCTTGTGGAGATCTCAGCAAAAGCATTCTCCTTGTGCCTGACTCCTTTGACCTGCTCATCATCTGATTTTATACACAGAGATGAGACTTGCACTTAGTGCTGGGTTTTTTTTTTTTCTTTTCTTTTCTTTTTTTTTTGTTTGGCCGAGCACACGGCTTGTGGGATCTTAGCTCCCCCACCAGGGATCAAACCTGGGCCCCCTGCAGTGGAAGCACGGAGTCCTAACCACCGGACCACCAGGGAATTCCCTGAGTGCTGGTTTAGATGAAACCCCAAACCCGGGAGAGGGGTGTGCTCACATCAGACCAAGGTGATGCTTATTTTCATGTGTTAATACAAATCTAAGCTAACCAGCCCGAGCAGGACTCAGCCAGGGCTGTTTTTTATTAACTGGCTGGTCGTTCCTATTTTTAAAAGAGAGGACCATTAAACCCGACAGACGGCCCCCTTGTGTAGTTGAACAGTAAACGTGATTGTTAGGATCCCGGTTGCCATCCAGGCTCTCCTTGGAACACAAGTTCTTTGTACATGAGAAATAGAGTCAGACACAAAGGAAAAAAGGTTCATTTTCTCCTCCCGCATCAAAAGTGCTCCTTTAGACTGAAAGGGGCTATTTTGCTCCCCAAGGTGGGAAGGAAAAACAATGACACTCTGAGTGCAGTGAGAAAATACGTCCCTGCATAAACATTTGATCCCCGTCTGCATTACAAGGTTATGAACTTGTGCTCACATATTAAAAGCTGCCTGGGCTGTGAGGCCCTCGTTGATACTATGAGGAAGGTACTACGAGTTTGTTTATTTCTGTTCAGGAAGGGAATTAACTGGGCTCTTATCCCAGCTCTGTCTGGGACCAGGTACTTTTCTCACTTATTGATGGAGGGAGGGAAGGCGCTGGACAAGGGGTTTGCTGTGGTGTCTTTTAGCACTAACCTTCTATAACGTGGTGACTTTTTTCATGTGCTAGAGAGGTTCTCATTACTGACATTTCTTAGCGTTTCACTCCCACCCTCAACAACTGACTTTTGTCTGCTTACCATCTGATCCAACCATGACTACGACAGACTGCCCTGCTCACAGCCACCACAGGACAAAGGAAAAGCTCCCATATGGGTGGCCTTAACTTGGGGACAGTGGAGTCCTATGTCAGCCACCCACTGCCGAAACTGAGGAAGGGGGTCTGTGCCCAGCTCTGGAGAACTTTTCTTCCTCCCCAGGGACACCTTGCCAGTCCATCCCGAATGGTCCTGGTGCCTTTTGGCAAGCTCTGCAGGCAAACAGAGTTCAATTAGGGAAGTAATTTACCAAAAATAATAGCAATAAGCTGATAATAATACTTAAGCATTAACTGGAACCTATTATGTATTAGGCATGCAAAGTGAGAAGGGCCTTACATACACTATCGTATGGAATCCGCCCAATAACCCTTGGAAATAGAGAACACTTTTACTCCTGCTTTAAGGAATAAGGAATTGAGGCTTATAGAGGTAAAGCCTATTTTGGCAGTGCGATGCCCAACGGGCCACTTCAGAACTACTGGATGAAGTGTCTTCCTGCCTAGAAGCAGGAAGTATTTCCCAAAGTGTGGTCTGTGACCCATTCTCCCCAGTCACCAGGGATGCTTGTTGAAATGCAGACTACCCAGGTCTACCAGATTGGAATTCCTGGGGTGAAGCCCAGGAATCTATCTGTTTAACAAGAACCCCAGGTGATTCTTAAGCATATTAAAGTCTGAGAAACCAAGGTATATGATTCCCAAATCTCACTCAGCTCTATTATGATGGCCTGTGGTTTCCTTTTCTTAGAGACTCTTCAAGAATGCAAGCTTTCCTCTTTCATCAGACCCAAAGTTAACCCCCAAATATCCGGCACGTCTTCTTTAGATCAGCTGTATACAACACAAGACCTTGTTTCATTTGTAGGACACAGGCAAGTTCTTTATCCTTTAAAATGTTTAAACCATACGAAACAAATCCCTCGCATTTAGAAGGAATGCAAAAACAAGATGACATGACCTTAACCAAAAGAATCTTCTTAACGTTATTTTACAAGTATAAGTCAACAAACATATGGAGCTAGTTACTGAGAAAAGGTCACTGGATCAGAGAACATTGACAATGAGAGAGAGAGAGAGAGAGAGAGAAGGAAGGAGGGAAGGAGAGAGAGGGAGGAGGTATTTCTAAATCAAAACACACACACACTCAGATCATACACATAGAAGAAAACAGGTAAAATTAGGCTGTAAGGGAAGAGCGTGAGAGCAAATAGGCCTTCTTCTCACGGAGAACAAGTAGCTCTTGTCACCACTGGCCATGGTCTTGAGTTTTCCTCCTAATTTATTTCCTTATTTCCCCTAAAAATGTCCCTCTTACTTTTTGTCTTCATTCTTTTCTCTGATTTGCCTTTTGGTCTATTTTTTTTTTGTCCTTTCCCGCTGAAACCGAGGCCGGAGTGACAAAAGAGTCTGCATTCAGTGCACCTTGTAATGTCATCATCTTACTGCCCGTCGTGGAAGGATGCAAAATCCTCTTAGCCAAGGCCTCAACCCTGGCTACCAAGATGGCCAGATGTCTGCATCAATCATGCGGCCACCAGGCTCAGCAGCTGCCTGCTGCTACGTTTCCATGGAGACACACATCTGCTTTCTCCATGCACCTCATCCCTCTTTCTGACACACACACGTGCATGCTAGTATTAGCCAACATCTCCACCACCACAAAAATTTATTATGCGTCAGTTGTGTAAAGCACAGTCCTAGGTGCAATGAGAAAAATCAAGAAGTAAAGATGCATTAGATCTTTAGTGGTCTCTCCCTTCAAGGACCTCAGCACCTAGTGTAGAGACACTGAATGCTCCGGAAAGCAAGTACGGTAGGAGTTCAGGGGTCATAGTGAGTAGGCTGCTTACAAAACAGCCTCCTGGGGGAAGTGAGACCTGGGTTGGGTTTCGGAGAAGCTGAGGAGAGCTGGCAGAACATGTGGGGTAGAGGGGATGTCTGCAGTTTCCCTTCCCACATCTTTTGATAACAGTGCCCTGATTTTCCTTAAACTCACCCTTAGCTCTGTGACTCAGGTGGGCCTGAACCTGACCTTGTTCCCCAAAGCACCCTAACCACCTGGCCACTGTGAGGGTTCAGAATGTGTACCTGATCCAGACCAGTCCAATGAGACTGGATCCTGAGACCTTTGCAGGAACCATGGGTAGAGAGAAGCTGTCCTGCTCAGAGGACATAATCCTGGAGCTACTGGTGGCCATTTTACTACTACGTGGAGGGGGCCGACCAACACAGAGGGAGGAAGAACCAAGACGGAGATCTCTGTCCCGAGGACAAAGGTTGAGGAAAGCAGCTCTAGCCCTGGACCATTTACTTCATGTGAGTTGGCTCTGTTTTCGCTTTTTAAAGCTAGTTTGGCTGGTCAGCTTTTGTCACTGTAGGCGTAAATGTCTGAGTGTTCATGGAAGAGTGGGAAGACGAGCCTCACTGGTTGATGTTGGTGAAAGGACAGCTGGAAGGATAAACTGGGGCCAGACTTGGCAGGAGATGAGAGGGAAGGCATGATTGCACAGCTAGGGAGTAAGAACTTTATGTCCTATAGACAGGAGGAACCATGATGACCTCTGAGAAAGGGAATACCGATAAAAGAGGAAATGTTTTAGTATGGGGTCAGGCATGGGGTAGGAGGTGGAACAAGATGAATTCTCTGGTTTCTTCCAACCTTGAGACTGTGTGGTAGATGGCAGTAGCTGGTGATAGTCTTCATCATGGCTCAGAGGGGTAGGACTGGAATCAGTGACATTCACAGGCAGTTACTGACAGGCTGGAGGTGATACCACAGTGGCAGTGGTGGGGATGAGGCGGGAGGCGTAGAATGACACTGGAACTCTACTAGTCCCTTTGATGACTAACTGTAGGAGGCAAAGGAAGGAGAAGGCAGGTGGTATTGAGGGTCTGCTCCTCTGAGTCGGGAGGATGACGCTTCCACTGATGGAAAGCAGAGGTGGAGCTGGTTTGAAAGGGGGGAGTACTTCTCCCCCGCTGAGACGTAAGGGGCAGTGTTGGAAGGAGTGGAACCGGAGCTCAAGGGACCATGGCGGTCCCTTAACCTCTCTGTATAGGGTTGGATAAGATGGCCTCTGAGGTCACGGCCAATTCTACAGCTCCCTGATTCCAGGATGGAGGACAGGGTTGCAAATACAGATTTGCTAGTGAGGGAAATTCACAGTTCTTAGTGGCCTCAGGGGGTCCGTAGCATAAGCTCCAACCCAAAGCAGGAATCTCCTTTCCAGAAATGATAACAGATTCAACCAATTCAACCAGAACAACTTTTACTCCTGGCACCTTATAAACTCTTAAGGCCATCAAGAGTTTGCCACCAGGTAGCTTTAATATAAACGATTCCTTTCACTGAGCTAAACGGACTTCTCTCTAAATTCAATCCACAGGTTGTACTATTTCCTCCTGAAGATGACACAGTTAAGAAGAGCATAGCTGGGCTGGACAGTGGCATGGCGGAGGTAATTTTCCTTGGCCACACTCTTAAAAAGTGGCTGTCCTCTCATCTATTTTTAAAGTAATATGTTATAATGACAGTTGTGTTAAGACTGTGATGTAAACAGTTTAGGGGAAACAATGACCATGAGCTGGAGTACGAAAGCAGATGACAGTTGTATATTCTTGCCTCACCCTCCCCACTCTTTAATCAGGGGTAGGAAACCTGCCTCATCTCCAGACTGGCTTCCCAGATGATGGAAGTTGGCTGTCTCTGAAACAAGGTATAATCCTTTTTACCCAGAAAAGCCTATCCAATATTTTACTCTCATGGTCAGTGTGAATCTTTCTTTCCCAAATTAATTATCTCCACAGATGACACAGCTTAAAATTCTAAGCTTGGATGAGATCCTAAAAGGAGAGAGACTAGGAGAAGGGCCAAGGCCTCGAGTTCACATAAAAGTGAGTTGTTTATATACAAGCTCACTGATTTCCTTCTTTCTCCTCCCCCAGAACGACACACACACATACTGGCTTTGCTTAAACAAACATGGGTTTGACCAAGTTTAAATCTTCACAAGTACTCCACTGGCTACTAAAGCATTTTAATTACCCTCTATTAAAAAGAACAAATGTATTTCCCTAAGTCTGCAAATTATTATCAGAAATGCCTTAGCCACTAACCAAGAACAAAAATTACGAGTGAGATTACTACTGGGATCATATGGGTTCATCAGCTTTCTGATTGAAAAAAGAAACGATTTTACTTTATCATCATTATTTTTGCTGTTGTTGTTTTCTTCTGATGCAACACGAGATCAGAGGAGCAGAAGGAATATTTGGGGTCACTTGCCCTACCGCTTTAAAAATGTTTACATGTACTTGATTCTTCTGCACTAAGAATTTGCTGGAAGGTCCTTGAACTGCCGTCTCTTCCCCATTTCTTGGAGCCAGGTTCTAAAAGGCACTCTATCAGGGCTTCCCTGGTGGCGCAGTGGTTGAGAGTCCACCTGCCGATGCAGGGGACGCGGGTTAGTGCCCCGGTCCGGGAAGATCCCACATGCGACGGAGCGGCTGGGCCCGTGAGCCATGGCCGCTGAGCCTGCGCGTCCCGAACCTGTGCTCCGCAACAGGAGAGGCCACAACAGTGAGAGGCCCGCGTACCGAAAAAAAAAAAACAAAACAAAAATAAAAGGCACTCTATCTTCCTGAGAGCACCCATGACCTTGACTTGACATTTTGTTTTTGTGATTCCTTCCCCCAACATTCTTGACCATAAATGAAACTACTTCAGACCTAAGTTTCAAAGGTAGAGTTATTAACTCAACTGTGTTCAAAAGTGTCTCCACCGAAGGAACTCAAATTCTCTCTCTTCTAGCCACAATTATCTATTTGGTTTTCTCAGGAAGAGGGGAAAAGAAGTTCTCCGAGACAGGACTCTCTTCCATAAACCTGATGGGCAGCAGTGTGTGTTTCTCCGTCAGCCTTAGTTCCGCTCTCCACAAGACATGCGGTTGATAAGAACAGAGGTGGTGGGAGGAGAAAATGTTGCTCTCTGATTTCATAAACTGGACAAGAAGCAATAACTATGTAACTGTAAAGTTTCATGTTTAAGACCTTGACTGACTCACCTCAACTACTTTGATTTTATATTAGATCTCATTTAAGTCATGTGTGGAAGTTATACGGTAGGTGAGCTGTGTAAATGTTTGAAATCAAATTTGAAAAATCAGAGGTGCTTCTCTCACCCCAGTTGTTTAAAAATGCATGAGTATATGATTTCTGTAATTGCTTACTGCATAAGAACCAATCCCTGTGAATTTCTCTTGTTTTGCCAGCTCTTTAAATAAAATACATATGTTCCCTGGGAAACAGACAAACAAACAAAACGAAACAAAACAATAAAGTTGCGTGTTGTGCAGTTATCTGAATGGTTAATCAAATACATGGAACTCAAAAGATGCATAAGAAAAATCAGACATGGGAGTGAAGGATTAGTCATACATTTGTCCTTCCCAAAGTACATTATGTTCTTGCTATTAATTGGGAGAAAAAGTAATACAAAGGTTTTATTGAATTATTCCCATTGAAAAGCTCAACGATGGATTAATGAAAACCAGCACATCTCCCTAAAGCAAACCACTTAGCAATGTTCTGGGCACCAATTTTAGAAATGGAAAGCTTCCAGGCTGTAATGTTCCAAGGCTTTTCAGTTAATTAGTGCAGAGAAATTATTTTTATCTCTGCATCATGTGAAGATTCAAAAAATAGGTCAGGAATTTTTTTCTTCCTATTGTTAGTTGTTTAAGTTCTGGACTGGCTGAAGGAACAAGCGGTTAGCAGAAGGGTAAAGTTGTATGTATCACCAGGTCAGATCTGATCCAGCATTACGTCATTAGTACTGACTACTAACTGCTTTAGCCAACAGGCCCAAATTTTTCAAAATATTAAAGAGAGACATTTTACTAGACTAAGAGGAGCCTCACCTTTTCCTAAAACCAGTGTCTTTGCCAGTGTCCCCTGAAGCTTCCTGGTTATCTCCATCCACGTTCCTAGGCACATTCTATAAGAGTTGCAACTGAGTGGCTGGAGTTTTCATTTCATTAAATGGATGGCTAAACAATGTTGGTTTGCAATGTGGAGACAATATACTCAAGTACTACAATCCACCTGTGAGTGGATTTGCAATATGATTATAAAGAGAATATTGACCTCAGGGGATTTGGGGGGTGGGTCACAGAAAAATGGACTCAGAGTCAGAAGGGATCCTTGAATTTCTTAATCCCATTCCCATCCACTGTAGTCATTTGTCCGGCCTTTACCTGAGTGCTTCTAATTATGGGCCAGCATGAAATAGGATGGGCTAAGATAAGCATTTTAAATAAAATATCACCATGTTAACTTAGTCTGGAATTTAGAAAACGGTATCAGTTTAGATCCCATCGCACAATGGAAAAAGCCTCACAGAAGCTGTGAATAGTTACAAAGATGACATTAACTACATGATTCCTGACCTCAAAGGCAGAATATATGGTGGAAAATATTAATAGATACATTAAAAAAATAAAACAAAACGGAAAACCTCACATAGTAACCCAAACTGCACACAGATACACACACTCACACAAACACACATACACACGCTGATGCTACTTATTCCATGTTGTAACCATTCATTCAAAAAGCAATTCTTGACCACCTACTATGTGCAACACCATCATGGCCAGTGGAGGCTGCGCTGGTGAATATTAAGTTTCATGCTAATCTTTCCAGACCGTTTTTGCATTCTGGCGCATGTCTTTCCTTTTCTGGGAGCTGCATTGAAAGTATCCCGATAAATGAAGTGGACTACGAAACCTCAAAAATATGAGGCGTCTAGTACTGACGTTTCTCATAGCATCTTAACTGATTTTTAAACATTTCTTCACTTATGGCATAGACTGTATTTGCTGACCTCCTGCCTCAGCCCAGGGCCCTTGGTCCCTCTTGCAGCCCCACCCTAATGTCCACTTTCCTGCAGCTGCTGAGGGCATGTTCCCCTTATTCCACCCCCGTCACAGTAGGCCCACATCCTTTCCCCCTCATTCTGCCCACACTGTGACATGTGATCCTGCATCCCTCACAACTTCCTCACCCTCTTCCCGTGTGGATTGGTCAGAATCTGCACGTGCCCAATTTTTACAGCACTGTGCAGATACTCAAAACGAGGCCCACCCTACTGACATTTTGGCACCTAGTGGGGGAGAAGCAGGGCATACATTCTGTAGAAAAGGCTGTGCTGTGCCCACATCTGCTCTCCAATGCCTCCTCCAGGACCTCCTCTGTAGCCAGGATGTCTGGCTTGATCAGCCCTTTAGGCAAACTCCTCACTGCTGTATATGATTTGATTTCATTTGGTTTAACAGCTGTTATGGAAGGAGCTTAGAAACTCACAATTCGTTCATATGGTTAGAAGATCATAGTTTGATTCCTTCCTCTATCACTTGTTACTCAAATGATTTGAGTCTAGTTTCTTCACATAATACTCTATGGTAATACTACTACTAGCTATTATGAGAATTAAAATGACATGGGCAGACATGCCAAATATAGAACTTCATAGGTGCTAAATGTGTTGAACTTAGATCTGATTCATAAAGACTTCCTAGGGACTTTTAGGGACAAGAATTTAAAATGGTAAATCTTACTGTAAAATGACATCTGATTTACAGTATCAACACTTTACAGTTCAGCCCTGACATGCTTAGGTGCTCAGATCTACTTGGACCCACCAGACTACCAGGACTCTGGGGTCAGGGCCCCCTGCCCTGCTCTATACCATTCTGCCCATTCCTAATTGTCGGCTTTCTGTTTTGCTTTAAGGAAATGTCCAAGGATTCAGGGTTAGTAATCTTCCCTCTTTGGAATCTGAAATGCCCTTGACTGACTGCATGTGTTTTGTTTTGTTTTGTTTTTGCAGTACGCGGGCCTCTCACTGTTGTGGCCTCTCCCGTTGCGGAGTACAGGCTCCGGACGCGCAGGCTCACTGGCCATGGCTCACGGGTCCAGACGCTCTGCGGCATGTGGGATCTTCCCGGACCGGGGCACGAACCCGTGTCCCCTGCATCAGCAGGCGGACTCAACCACTGCACCACCAGGGAAGCCCTGCATGTGTGTTTTAATGATTCTCTCCTCTATACATGTAAGGTGGGACTGGGGTGAGCATGAATCCACTTTGAGGGCCTGAATCCTTTCCCAGTCAGTGTCAATGGTCATCTGTTCCCCTGCTTAAGGAACCTTCTGATTCCTTAAGTCCCTTTCCTCCTTACATGTTACTTCCTAAGCCATACGTACAATCTCTGTTTTCAGACTTCTAATGATTTCTCCAGCTATCTCAACTATCCCTCACTCTAGCCAAAGCAGCTTTTCATCTGGTTTTGCCCATTTTCTAGAGCTATTAAAAAAATAATAAACTTTACTTTGTAGAACAGTTTTAGATTTACCAGAACATTGTGAAGATAGTACAGATGTTTCTCAAATACCCCTGAACCTAGTTTCCCCTATTATTGACATCTTATACTAGTATGATACATTTGTTACTATCAATGAACCAAAATTGATACATTATTACAACTAAAGTCATATTTTATACAAATTTCCTTAGTTTCTAAACAAATTGTGGTAAAATATACATAACATTGACCATTTTGACCATTTTTAACTGTACCATTTAGTGGCATTCAGTGCATTCACATTATTGTACAACCATCACCACCATCCATCTCCAGAAGGCTTTCATCTTGCAAAACTGAAACTCTGGGCCCATGAGACGATAAATCACCATTCTCTCCTACTCCCAGCCCCTGGCAACCAGCATTCTACTTTCTGTCTACTTTCTGGACTAGGTATGCCAAATAAGTGGAGTCATCCAGTATTTGTCCTCTTGGGACTGCTTTCCTTCACTTAGCATAATGTCTTCAAGGTTTATCTATGTTGTCCATCTTCGGCATCTTCAACCAACTTCAAAAAGGTGCGTTCTTGCATATTCTGACTCTTTCTACCATGGCTTCACTCTACTTTCTAACTGATTCTCCACTCTCGAGTTGGCCCTAGTGAGCCCTAGCTTGCCTCTATTTCTGGGACCTATCCTAAATCCCATTTAGCATCTGGGATCCAAGAACCCCTCACAGGAACTAACATTTTAAAAGCACTTGCTATGTGGCTCCTTGTTCTGTACAATATACACATATTATATAATACGTACAATATTATATACATATAACACACATATATAACATATATAATAACAAGAAACACATACTATCTTGTTTAAACTTCACAACACCCCTGTGACGTAAGTACTATTATTAATCCCATTTTACAGATTAGGAAAGTCAAGCATAGGGAGATTAGGTAACATGCCAAAGGAACACTGTTAACAAGCGGTAGCCCCATAACTAGAAGCTAGGCAGCCCTATACGTCCTGAAATGTCTCCTAGTTCCTGTAAGTCCTGGCTTTCCTTTCATGGGGGAGGCAGTTCAGTTCTCTGTGCTTCTTATATGTCCACAAATGGACACATTTCCTCATTAAACTACAGATGTTGCTGATTCATCTTGGACTCCCTCTCCATTGCCTATTTGCCAGTTTGGGCCTGGTGGTATGTGTTTTCCTGAGCCTGGTCTGAGCTTACGAGGCCCCTGTGCTCCAACTCTGTGGACCACCTGGGCTCTGGAGCCTATGCCTCATGCCCTGCTCTGTACGATTCTAATTTTACTACTAGATTCTGTCCCTTCACCTTCCCTATGTCACCCCCATGGGTGCTGAGTTGCTTCCCAGTTCCAATAAAACTTCAGGCAGATCCTCTCACTCATTAATTTTTCAGTTAAATGTAATTATTTCACTACAGGCCAGGTGGTTCAGGTGCCCCATTAACATTTTACTTTGTAATCTGGAAGACTGGCCATACAACATAATTCAATTCAAAAGCCACAGTGGTTCTCTGACCTGGATTAATAGAGGCAGTTTTATCACTGGGCGATGCCACTGGCTTCACAGAGACAGCACAACATTTAGTGTATCCTCATTTCATTTCTAAAGTCACTTCTGTCTCGTTTAGACATGACCACTGTGCTAGGTGCTGCGCTCGGGCCGAGCGTCCAGGCTGCTGCCATGCGGCTGTGCAAGGCTGCAGCAGGGAGGAGTGAGGCGCTTAGGATAGAAGTAGCATTGAAACGGAGCAAATCAGAACGTGCTGGCGTACTGGCTCATACTGCCGAGCCGGCCTCTGTTAGCGTCTGACCTTCCAGCCTGCGGCCACAGGGCAGACAGGTGATCAGAAGTGCGTGTGTGGGAGTGAGTGAGTGAGACAGAGAGAGAGAGAGAGAGAGAGCTCATACAGGGGCAGCCAGACGTTGCTTGGTGATGGTTCCATAAAAATCATTTAAATATATGCTCTAAAATCCTATGTAAACTCATTGCTTTCGGCATGAGTATTCACCAGTAGGAAAACAGTTTAGTAAATTACAGTTTGTGGTAGAATATAACGCAGTTGTGGAAAAGTTATGGGCTGTTTTCAAATATCCCATCTTTCGTCCTTCCAGGTAGGTACACAGTAAATGTACAAGCCCACCTCCCCTGAAGCTGGCTTGGCTGTGTGTCACTTTGGCTGGCAGAAAGGAGCTGAGGTAATGGGTGTTACTTCTAGGCAGAGTTTTAAGAGCCTGTTTGTGATATCCTGTTTCTCCTTCCCCTGCCTCAGTGATCTTGGAAGTGCGCGCCACGATGGGGCCCAATCCCTCTGGTCTGCGCCTCTGTGACTGGGACCAGTACAGCCTGCTTGCTGGCTTGAGTCAGAGATGCAGAGTGAGTGGGATATGAATTTGAGTTGCGTTAAACTCCTGAGATCTGGGGGGTGGGGTGGTGGTGGTGGTTATTGGAGTTACCATATTGACTTATATGAGCTGCAAGTACATTATGGAAAACATTAATAGTTTGAGCCTGGGCTGGAAGACAACATGCAAAAATGAAAATCATTGTTAGTTTTTCTAAAAAGGGCAGGTTTCTTTAATATGGTTATATATTTTTTTCACTTATAAAAATGTTTTAGAAGGATAGAAAGCTCAAAGAATATAAAAAACAACTGGTTGATTCTTAGATTCTATTCTTGTATAAATTTGGATTTAGAGTAGAAGGCTTGATAAAAGAAAGCACTGGGAATAAATTTCAGCTCTTCTGCCAACGGGTGCTACTGTATTTAAATGAAGCAATGCATACCCAGTAGCTTTAACAAACAATTGCCCAACGCCAGGGAGGCATTTCGCTTTTCTTCTAGAGTCAAGTAGAAAATTATTTCCTCCTTCAAAGTCACAGGAAATTGTTGCTCCCCTCCCTGCAGCTTGCTCTTTAATCAGAAGTATAATCTCCAAGTAAAGATCTCTCTCCCAGGGCTTCACCTTCTCCTGAAATACTGAAAAGTCTGGTGGAGGGGAAGGGTGGCTACAGGACAAAGTGCAAAGCTTGAGGAACGATAGAGAAAGTGGGTTCAGTAAAGTTGGAATGCTCACAGACCCTGGCATCAAAGGAGCTCACATTCCTAGGGAGCCAAACACCTGTGACGTGTGACAACCTGCCCCTCCCGAGGCGTGGATTGGCGTGACTTGGGCCAATGGCAGGTGTGGGAGCTCCACTCACAGTGAGTGAGCCCAGCTAACCCTCAGCACCTACAGCTCATCACAGCCGTATCATTCGCACCCATCGTTTGCTACAGAATTGAGAAAGATTGGAGCAGAGATTTTGGCATTCACTCTGGGCACAGGCAGCCTAGATCTGAATCCTCATTCCACTTCTTACTAGCTGGGTCAGCTTGGGTGAGTTACTTAACCTCTCTGTACTTCAGTTTTCTCTTCTTAAAAAGGGGAATAAAAGAAACGAAATTGAGTTATTTGTAGTGAGGTGGATGGACCTAGAGTCTGTCCTACAGAGTGAAGTAAGTCAGAAAAGAGAAAAACAAATACCGTATGCTAACACATATATATGGAATCTAAAAAAAAAAAGGTCATGAGGAACCTAGGGGCAAGACGGGAATAAAGACACAGACCTACTAGAGAATGGACTTGAGGACACGGGGAGGGGGAAGGGTAAACTGGGACAAAGTGAGAGAGTGGCATGGACATATACATACTGCTAAATGTAATATAGATAGCTAGTGGGAAGCAGCCGCATAGCACAGGGAGATCAGTTCAGTGCTTTGTGACCACCTGGAGGGGTGGGATAAGGAGGGTGGGAGGGAGGGAGATGTAAGAGGGAAGAGATATGGGGATATGTGTATATGTATAGCTAATTCACTTTGTTATACAGCAGAAACTAACACACCACTGTACAGCAATTATACTCCAATAAAGATGTTTAAAAAAAGGGGGGGAGAAATAATAATAGTGCCTACCTTGAAGGTTGCTGGAGGACTGAGTCATATACATACAGCTCTCAGCTTAGAGCCTCACACACAGTGAGCACCGTGTCAGCTACTGCTGTAATTACTCTTACTCAAGTCACTGTAACTCCCTTGTGGTGGGAACTCTTACTTCCAACCATAGCCCCACAGGAGAGTTACCTCCTTGCACTGATGCTGGGAACGGAGAGAAGCATAAGGGTTGTGCATAACTGACAATGCTTAGAAGAAATTCAAATATTTGGGTTCAATATTTACAATATCATTAAGTTTCTAAGGGACCACTTACACTTGACTGCACTTTATGGGAGAAACTGTGTGCTATTACAGCATCATTTATGAACCTGAACATTGGCTAAGGGCTTAGGACTAGTTCCTAAGAACATTAAGGAGGGGTCTACCATATTCTTCCCTAAGGTACAAGGTCAGCAGTCACACCCTTTCCCCCTTCACGAGGCTGAGGGAGACTGTCAGTACATTATTGTCAGATGATGACTGGAGCAGTGTCTGGGGGTGGGGCTGATGCCTTTGGATCTACTGAGCTCAAGGAGCCAGACCACAGGCCGGAAGAAAGATACAGGCATCTGGCAAGGAAGGACTAGCAAAGGGGGCATTTGTTCTCTTCCAGATTATTCCATGCTGTTAAAGATGGAAGGATCTGAGGCAGACACTTTGTTCAGGAATAAAGACTATATAACTGGCTAGTTTCTCTTGTGTTTTAGCTACTGGGAGAATGAACATATAATAAAGGGGGAAACTGATATAGAAGAGCTGGTAGACCTGTACAACCGTGCTCAGTATTTAGGCTTGTGAGTGAGAAACACCGAGGCCAGCATGATCCCTTCAATGAATTCTCATAGCCTAAGAAGGAGAAACAGACCACCTATGGCAGGTGAGAAAAGGCCCTTGCAAGGTTTTTTGATGTGAAACCTGGATTCAGGTATAGAGATGGAAAGGGGGTTTGATTTAAAAGATTCAGGGTGATTTCTTTACTTCTTTATTTTCTGCCATGCCCGACAGAATTAAGCTCCACAGAACAGAGATGGACAGAGAATAGTGGGTTTTGTTCACTGCTAGATCTCCAGTCCTTAGAGCAGGCTTGGCACGTGGAAAGTGCTCAATAATGACTCAGAGAGAGAACGGGGGAACGACAGGAGTGTTGTCGTTCGGAGGGCAGCAGGGGAGAGCAAGTGGTCATCATACCCGAGGAAGAACTGGATCACGAGCCCCGATGCCAACAGCACCAACACGGAAGTTTATTCTAGAAGTTGCAAAGAGTCGGGACTGAGCAACACTGAACGTCACCCCCCCAGAGCAAGGGAGTGGACTCATGGCCCAAACAGAAGTCCACTGGGTGCCTGGCCACCCCTCTACCTGGCACCTGTTCCTGCCCTCAGATGGCCTGTAGGCATTTCTAACCAACACTCTAATCCGCGTCTGTATATCTGAGCCCAACCTTCTCATGGATAAAATGGAAGTAATGGATCTTTCATTGTGGTTGTGAGGATTAAATCCAGTAATATGCGTAAATGATGTAGCACAGCACTTATATGTGATTAGCCTAGATCTGAATGCTAGTCGTCGTCGTCATTATTATTATTGTATCAAATTGTACAGATGGTTTATTTCTTTCAAGTTTTATTTATTTAGATTTATTTCCTAATTATTGGATGTTTATTATGATTAGTTGGGGTTTTTTTTGTTTTGTGTTTTTAAAATTTCATTGAAGTATAGCTGATTTACAATGCTGTGTTAATTTCTGCTGTACAGCAAAGTGGTTCAGTTATACATATATATTCTTTTTCATATTCTTTTCCATTATGATCTATCACAGGATATTGATTATATTTCCCTGTGCTATACAGTAGGACCTTGTTGTTTTACACTTAGTTGTTTTGAAAATTAAAAGGGTTTATTTTGCTTTAAAACAAACACACTAAGGAAGAAGCAGTGGATAAAGCATAAGCAGGGTGACATCAATCTCAGGCAAAGTGTGTGCTTTACAGAATGGACCCTGGAATGTGATCAAGGCATCGACAGCTCTGGTTCTGGTCCCTTAGGAGTAAAGCTACACTTCAGATATGGCCTATTTGATAAGCATCGCACTCAGGATAAAGCAGAAATAAAATCCCCCTTCCCCCCGAAAGTGTTTCAGCCAATGTGAGCTATTAAACTAACTCACAAGTAAGGTAAAATATGAAAGATATTTTGGGACTCAAAAGGGGCTGAGGAGTCACCCTGCAGCCCTCCACCTGCCTGCTCCTGGAGATGCAGATGTCTCCCCAAATCCCAAACCAATGGGTGTGAATGAAATACCAGGGTTGCAGACTTGCCAGGGGCTGAGGGAGTGACAACATTTTTCTGTCTTTTCTATTTTCAGGATATTCTGAGGTTGTCTTTACAAAAGGATACACATAGAGAATTTTTTTCTCCTCTGTCGTTAAAACTTTATATTCTCTTGCCCTGTGATGAGGTACTGTAAACATATAGTAACAAGATGAAAAACCTTCCCACAACTACTAGGAGACTTCATTTGTACGCACCACATTTCACTTACAAGACGCCTTGGGTGACTGAAATCATTAATTCAGAAATAACAGGGTCAGTCTTGCCAGACTGAAAATGGCTATGATGAAAATCAAAACAGGATTCTGCCGTTCGTCCTGGCACTGACCCTCACTGGGGTATGTTATTAAGAACTCAGTCAATCCCAGTTATTGACACTCCTAAGAGGAAGAGACACACTAAATTAAAAAAAAAGGTCGCTAATCTGAAACCGTGTTTATTTTCTGTTTGGAAAGAAGTTAGAGACACATATTCAGAAACATACAGTCATCCGAGTTGATTCGCTTACCCCACGTCTCCACTCAGCTCACCTACTCAGGCCAGAAACCTGGCAGCTGATCAAGTCTGCTGCCACTGCTTTACCGTCCTGACCCACTCAGTCCCTAATTCCTAAGTATCTACCACAGCCCCTTCTTCTCTGCTCCCCCCATTTACGTTTTCATCATTTCTGGATGACTTCCTGTCTCGTTCCTCTGAGAGCTGTTGCGTGGCCTGGGTCCAAGGGGCACTTACACACCGACTACAAAGTGAACGGTGCCCCCCGGGGTTGGCAACACCCCAGCCTCCCTTCACCCTGCCATCTTAGGCACCTTTTAACAAGCAAATATGTTTATGTTGTTTCATTTCTTAAAATCTTAAAAATTAATTATACTGATGATGTTGAAGATGATAATAATGGCAGGTACATACCACGTACACGGCACCATGCTAAATATTTCACATGTTCTAACCTTAGTTCTCACAACAACCCAATTATTCCCATTGTACAGATTATTCCCACTTTACAGAGGATGGAGGGAGGTTCAGAGGTGTTGGGTAACTTGCCAGGGTCAGAGAGTTTTATCCTTTTATCTTGGAGGCAGAGTAACAGTGGTTCATAGCAGGGCTGAAGAGATGGCAGACGTGGGCTGGAATCTTAGCTCTGTAGGATTACATAAGTTATTTTATGGAACGTGGCAGTTAGCGATTACTATTTCAGGATACAGTCAAACTTTAGGGAGAGCATACGGATCATACCAGGCCTTTCACAACACAGTGCCTGCCTCTCTTTCCAGCTTTATCTCTGGCCACAGACCCTCTGGAACCCCAGCCGTTCCCCCAAAGGACACAGGTATTGCACTCCTGCTGGTCTGCATACCCGACTCCCTTTCCTGCAATGTTGTTTTCTTCTTTGACAGGTAAATACTACTCGTCCATCATACTTTGCCTCATCCCTCCACGCTGAGATAAGCACTGTTGCCCCAGAGACCACAGCACCTGCCTTTATTTTTTCATCGGATCCCTGACATCATTTATTTGCATCTGGGTCTGCCTGCTGGACTGTGAGCCCTTTAAGTGCTGGGCCCAGGACCTATTTGTTGTAGCCTGGTACTTGGTAGGTACCTGGCATCTAGGAGATACTCAACAAAGTTTGCAGAACTGGATTGAATTGGCGTGGGGTTGGCTCGGTTAATAAACAAATGTATTTCAAGAATTCACCTTCGGGGCTTCCCTGGTGGCGCAGTAGTTGAGAGTCCGCCTGCCGATGCAGGGGACACGGGTTCGTGCCCCGGTCCAGGAGGATCCCACATGCCGCGGAGCGGCTGGGCCCGTGCGCCATGGCCACTGAACCTGTGCGATCGGAGCCTGTGCTCCGCAACGGGAGAGGCCATAACAGTGAGAGGCCCGCGTACCGCAAAAAAAAAAAAAAAAAAA
>NW_020173388.1:6637171-6661275 GCF_003031525.2 Neophocaena asiaeorientalis asiaeorientalis | reverse complement strand
CCAAAAAAAAAAAAAAAAAAAAAAAAAAAAAAAAAGAATTCACCTTCATTTTCTGTGGTAGACTGGTTTAGGAACGTCTGCTACAGGCGACGGAAGAAAGGAAATCTGGCTCCGATTTCTGGTTTGGGTGTCTGAGAATCTGAAATTGGAAACCTGACAACACTGTCCTACTGATGAGAACAGGATAAACCCTGAAAATACACTTTTAATACAGGATGGTGAGAATGCCAATTTAACTAGGCACCCCCATGTGACTGGTGCGTTCAGATAGAGCCTAGGGAGAGAGCAGTAAATTTACTTTCTAAGGATTAAGTCTGCTGCCCTGCTGTAATTTTAGACTTTCAGGCTTCTCATACAGTGTAAACATCCCTCTATTAATTGAAAACAGTGCTGGTTAACATTTACATCTCAATTTCAAAGCATTTTGTATTCCTGTACTATCCTTGGAAACTATGTTCCGATGGACATGTGGCTAATCTCTCCTATACCTCAGGATCAGTGCTTGGTAGAAGGGTATTAAAAGATAAATTCAAGAGAACTTGTCTTATCAAAGGAAATCGGAAGATCAGTGCTGGAAAACAACCGAGCTCCCTCTTTTCAGAGGAGGAAACCAGAGCCCAGAAGACTGAGTGACTTCCCCAAATCACATAGCCTTTGAGCAGAGGTGGGAAGGTCCTGAGTCAGAAAGAACTTGGAGTGGGGGCAGGGTAAGCCCGGAGAGCTGATCAGGGCTTGGTGGGCAACTGTCAGGGGTTTGCTTTGCATTCCCAGCTCAGTAGGCAGAAGCCGAAGGGTTTCACTCAGGAGAACGCCAGGATCCGATCCATGTTTTCAAATATAAAGACCACGTTGCTGCTGGGAGGAGAAAGGGCAGCTGGAGGCTCTGGCAGTGGTGCAGGAGTGAGGTGATGGCGGCCCAGGTGGGGATGGGACAGTGGAGTGGAAAGAAGGGGACGGATTTGTGGTATATTTTAGAATTGGAATCCAGAGGACTTGCTGTTGCAGGAGGTAAGGAAGAGGGAGGGTCAAGGATGATTCTTACGTTGCTGGCTTGGGTGGACGCAGGGACCATTTACGAGATGGGAAGAAACATGGGCAAGGAACCAAGAATTCAGTGGTGGACGTGTGGTCAAGTGAGGCTTGAAATGGAAACAGCACAACAGATGTGGACCGCTCCGTGTCTGGCAAGAGTAAGCGCGGTGGCAGTGATGTTGGTTTTTGTTTGCTTGTTTTTACTACTGCTGCATTCACTGCCGCCCCAGTGGGGTTACCAAGGCCAAAGGGAAACATCAGAATTATGGTGTAGTTTCTACAAAGGCTAGTTTGACTACATAGTGAGTGGCAAACACATTTATTGGTAAATTGATGGAAATGGCTTGAATGTTCCATATAAATTGGCATTCACCGAAATGACACTGATTCTGATGACTCTCCTACATGCTTAGTCTGAGGCCTGCTTTAGATTATAGCTATTAATGATGATGGAGCTTGTCCATAATTTGTTACTGAATATTTCCACTCCTCCAAAGTAAACAGCTTTAATTCTAATAAACAGCTGATCAGTATATATACTGGTATTCCTATTCCAATATACATTGGGTGCAGACAAATACTGTTTGATTCCACTTACACGAGGTACCTAGAATAGTCAAGTTCAGAGAGTCAGAAAGTACACTGGTAGATGCCAGGGGCCGGGGGGTGGGGGGCTTGGGAGGGGGAATGGGGAGTTAGTGTTTAAAGGGACAGAGTTTCAGCTTAGGAAGGTGAAAAGTTCGGGAGATGGATGATGGTGAGAGTTGCACCGCAATGTGAATGCACTTATGCCACTGAACTGTACACTTAAATAGGGTTAAAATAGTATGTTTTATATTATGTGACTTTTACCACAATAAAAAAAAATGAAGAAAATACTCACATTCCTGTTTGACAGCTTATTGTTTGGATGTTATTTAGCCATTCTCGAAAAATGGATACATTTACGATATAGTTCAAAAGTGTCTTTCCCTGTCAGTAGAAACCGAACATCTCTTTAGGAGAACGTGCCCTTGTTCTGTTTTCCAGCATCTTGATTTTGGGCCAGCGCTATTCTCTGATACTCTTCTACTGCACTCTACTGTCCAAAATTATTCAGCAACCAGCGAAGCTCGCACACATAGCAATCTACTGGGGAAGAGGTAACTTTACTCTCTGCATTTCATCCTAATTTATTTTAGGGAGATTTACATGACAGAAATATTCAAGATAATGATTCATGAGGGACGGCAAATATTTTTCAGAAAATCCATTTTCAAAGATTTCCATTGGGGGCTTCCCTGGTGGCGCAGTGGTTGAGAGTCTGCCTGCTAACACAGGGGACACGGGTTCGAGCCCTGGTCTGGGAGGATCCCACATGCCGCGGAGCAACTGGGCCCGTGAGCCACAATTACTGAGCCTGCGCGTCCGGAGCCTGTGCTCCGCAACAGGAGAGGCCGTGATAGTGAGAGGCCCGCGCACCGCGATGAAGAGTGGCCCCCGCTTGCCGCAACTGGAGAAAGCCCTTGCACAGAAACGAAGACCCAACACAGCCCTAAATAAATAAATTAATTAATGAAATTAAAAAAAAAAAAGATTTCCATTGGGTACTATTTATGACCATTATTCCCTACTCTCTCTTAGAGAAGGTATTTTTATTGAGTTCTAGTGTGAACTACTTGATCCCTTGCTTCATCAGAAAGGCTTTTGACAATGTAATGGTTCATCCTACACAAGGTATTGTTCAATGCCTTTAGCATAAGACCTGAATGACTGCTAGACAAGAGTCTGCAAAAGTTCACAAGTAAAGGAACGAAAGGGCATGGTAACTCTGCCTAGCCACTTAAGGACACTAAATCCTACAAAACCAGATTCAAATGTTCAATACATACATTTGTCATTTTCCATGCCTATAGAATCGGTTTTAAAGGTAGATATGACCAATGCCGCAGTGCCTCAGAAATTTGCAATAAGTAATATTTATGACTCTTCTTTTGGATTAAATTGTTCTAAAGGGGGGAAAAAGCCATATTTTAAAGCAGTCAAAATAATTTAAAAACAATAGTTGCATGTGTACATGTGCATGAAAATATTCAAAGGAGATGTATTTACTTCAGCTTAGTGGAGACATCTCAAATTTCAAGATCCAATTTAAACATAGGTTACTTGAACAACCCACGTTTTCCAGACAATGGCTATTTTTCTTTATCCACAGAATAAAGTGTCCTGTAGAGGATTTGTTCTCAGTTCCAGGAACTGAAGGCTCAGTTACTACGGTCCTTTCAATGTGTGGCTTCTAATGCACAAAACCCATCCAGATCATGAAAACGGTGACCTCTACTGGGAAAATCAAGAGGAACCTCTCCTTTTCTCCGGTTTGGTTCCATTACCTGGAACATGGAAAAAGAAACATTCACATTTGCTTGGGGGTAAACCTCACATCCTAGCCTGCCAGTAAACAGGTGCTCGTTAAGACTGATGCTCTATCTGATCTCATCTACCCTGAAGAATTTAAATTTAGGCTTTTTCTTGGACATCTATTTTCCCAAGAGAAAGCTCACTCCAAATAATGACCCCACATAGCTTTCTGACTGAGCACATAGGGTATCGGGTTGCCACTCCTCTGGAGAGCAGCAGCAGTGACTTGTGTCATGAAGGATGGCATCGGGGGAATCATGGACCTTTCAAAAAGCATGTCTCAGGCCCACTCACTGTTGCCTTTGCTGGGTTCCCAAACAGGAAGCCAGCGAAACAAGTTGTAATTATGACACCAGTTGGTGAGTTATGCCAAAGGTACTTTTTGTAAAGCTCTAACTTTGGGAGAGGCAGGGGCTGTGTTGGATGTATTCATATTGAAAGGAAAGGGAGGAACGTGTATAATGTCAAAATCACTGACATAACAAGTTGGAGAGTTTTTAGTGTGGCTTCTAAGAGCCTTTTTGTGCTGCTCTATAAAATAATGACCTCAACGCTGAGTCACAAAGCCACCACTGTCCAGGGTGTCCTGCAAACAGCGCTGTGAGGATCCAACCCACTTTTAATTCTTATCAGGGAAACAAAAGAGCCAAAAGCTGATTGACACTGGAATCGAACGCTTTCCAACGGGACTAGACTCATAGGAGAGTCTGCAACTTACGAAGGATTAAGTTGCTCTGAAACCAGGGTCCTTTGGGGGCATCTGTGACCCAAGAGTGATCATTATATGATAGAAAGAATCGCTTGTAAGATGTGAATCCTAACCAGGCCTAAGTAGGTCTTCTGGCTGAGTCATCAGTGACAAACCTTAGGTCAGCAGAGGCCTGAGACTGTCTGTGATCCTGATACAGCAGGAGAGGGGCAGTCAGAGCCGTGTGCAAATGTGTAACCTTAGGTACCAAGGACTTATCTGGAGTCCTCTTTTCCTCATGAGCCATCTTAGACTCCCCCAAATCGCTTTAATGAAATGCAACTGGATTTCGTATCCTTCCCAATCACGTGGAAGATGGGAAAAATGATGTTGCTTTCTTGCCTACACCTTTTACGAGCTGAAGTGTGAAGGAACTATCAAAACCTCCTGAAATTTATTAAGCTGAATTCTGTCTCCAGTAACACATTTATAGCTTTTTTAAAAAGCTATGGGGAATTTTCAGTAGGGCATGGGTATTTAAAGACACAACTCACTCATTTAATCGGGAGCCATACAGCTAAGCCTCAGACAATTTAAGTTTTAACATTTCTCTTGAGGTTCTAAGGGTATTGATCATAAATGCTCCTTTAATATTGTTCGACCGTGTGACTGCTCCCAGGCAGTAGAGGTAGTCCTCCCCCTACTCCTACCCAGCTCTAGCGAACTGGGCATGATCTTCAGCATGTGTTTGTGAAAACACGTGAACATGTTCAGCATTATTCCACAGAGTACAGCTTTAGGATCTTTCTACTGCAGCAAAGTCATTTTGGTTATTTCCAATAAATATTTATTTCATTTGGCACAGTGCTCAGCTCCATACTTTATTAATTAGCCTTATGTTTCATCCTAATAGAAGCCTTTCAAGTTACTGAGGATCCCAAATGCATTTATAATAAAATGCTAATATCATCTTTGTGACTGGGGATTTTGGCGCTGATAAATCTGAGGGTGTTTTGGAGCGGTGTCTAGTGAAAATCCTAGCAGAATTTTACAAAACTGGCAGTTTTATTCGATTAAAAAAATCACACCCCCAAAGGTGTCTGGAAAACTTCCTTTAGAAGATTTCAAAACGCCAGATGTAAATATTTTTGCATTCAAAAAGCCAGTTCAGGAACACAAACATCAAATGTTTATGATTTTAGAAGACCCACGTATCTGTCTGGAATTCTGGGTCAGAGTTGGCAGGTTAGCGTCAAGTTAGGTTTTTAAAAGCTTCTCCAAATATGCAACAGATGACACTCTGCAATTTCAGCTATGTTCACGCATTCTAGAACAAAGCCCTAAACACCTCGGGAATTTCCAATCAGATCACACAAACACCAGAGAGAGCGGGTCGGGACTGGCTTTTTTTCAAACGATCGCCAAGAAATAATTTCTCATTAGACAATGAGCGGGCAGAAGGGGCGTACAATTCCTCTCAATACCCTGCTTTTGCTCTTGCCCTTGTCTGACATCAGGGAGGAGCACAGGAAAGCAGGCTTGGTCTAACTGCCTCCCTCGGATCTGGAGGGTGTCTGAGGCTGGAGGCTGGACGTCCAGCCTGGAGCCGGTTCCTCCCTCCACAGCTGCCCCTCTTTGTATCCTGGAGGAGGTTCTATCTTTCCCTCTCCCTTTCCCTCCCCTGGGCAATTTATGAGGGAATAGTACAAAGTTTTCTTAAAGTTGCCAAGTACACGTAAGGTTTTTCAACTTCTTGTACTTTCTGTATCAAGGGAAAGTTTGACGATTAGAATCGAGCTCTGCAATTCTGTGGCCAATAATGAGTTCCAGCATGACTCTCTCAGTTCGTGGTATGAGCTAGTAAGTTTGTCTCAGCAGCCACTGTGTGCTGGGTACTTCAGGGAATGCAGAGGTAAGTGGTTACCATTCCTCGTCTCAGGAAGCTTAGGATCTAGTCGTGGGATGATAAAAGTAAAATTTAAGTTTTAAAATTTCTAAACTACAAGGCAGAATTCAGTATTAGTGATGAGAGGGGGTTAAAAAAAAAGTCTGAACCAAATGAAATTGCCAACATTTGAACATTTTTCTAGTCTAACAAAGTCAGAATTTTCCATGGCTCAACCCCAATACTTAGTGAGAATTTAGAGCTTGATACATAGTGCTTTGTAACTTGGTTGCAAACTCAGTAGTCTGAAAGGCTTTTAAAATGAATGATTATGTATCACTCCCTTTCTCCCTTCATTGCTTCATGATTTGTTTTTCTAAAACAGAGATGAGCAAACTCATTTTCAAATGGCCATCCCTTTCCTCACAAGCCTTCCTCCTCAAGACAGCCCTGGAAGACCCTGCTCTCCTTTTCCTATCCCTCACATCAAAGGAACTGCAGGTGATCTCCAGGGATATGGGTGTCTCAAAAGCCCCCACCAAGGTGCATGTAAGAGAAAGAGCAGGTTGAGACCAGACAGTGTCAGGAAGGTAACAGCTTTCCTATCTCTGGAACCTTGCAGGGGTTGGGAACTGCAATTTATCAGTTTATTATGGAAGGGGTACCAGGAACCTTACAGGAGGGAAGAGAGAGGCAGCTGGCCACACCTCCCTTCTTCAAGGGAGCAGAAACAGGCAGAAGTTGGGAGAGAGAGAATGCCTCAACTTTAAATAAGGCTTGAAGTTTTTTTTGTTTGTTTGTTTGTTTTTTGCTGCGCCTCAAGGCATGTAGGATCTTAGTTCCCCCACCAGGGATCATCAGGAGGGAAGAGAGAGGCAGCTGGCCACACCTCCCTTCTTCAAGGGAGCAGAAACAGGCAGAAGCTGGGAGAGAGAGAATGCCTCAACTTTAAATCAGGCTTGAAGTTTTTTTTGTTTGTTTGTTTGTTTTTTGCTGCGCCTCATGGCATGTAGGATCTTAGTTCCCCCACCAGGGATCAAACTCTCGCCCCCTGCAGTGGAAGCACGGAGTCTTAACCACTGGACTGCCAGGGAAGCCCCAAGCTTGAAGTTTTGACTATTACATGGGATTAGACATATAAATTACTAAATTAAGACGTTTGTATTTTCTACGTGTGACCAGAAAAGTTATGGACTTGCCCAATGTTCATCCAAAAATAGGGAAAGAACTAGACCCCATTGAATAACTGAAAGTAACACTGAGAAACAAAATAAGATTGCTTTATGATCTGACCTCCTGAGCCATGCTTATTCGACGTACTAGTTACATGATTTAGAAGGCCTATACGACCCGGGGTTCTAGTGAGGATTTAAGTGTGGATGATCAAGTCCAAGAGGAAATGGCTGCTGCTAATATCCAGGTTTTTCAACATCAAAAAATCAAGCTTCAACCTATGTAACACTTGTTTTTAGAGTTTCGTTTCCACTTATCTCTTTACCTTAACCTTAAGGTACAGATTAAGACATCTTCTGAGGGATGGCAAACCTCCATTTGAATAGCATTTCTGATGTCTGTGGCTGAATTTACTCCATTTCTGTATTCATTTCCATTTAGGTACACTGACTCAGAGCAATAAAGAAATACATTTCCCTTTATAATACATTGACTCCAGCATGCTTTTTCACGTGATTATTTTCCTTCTCTTCTTTGATTTAATCTTGCCACCCTATTCCCCCCTTTCCTTGCTGATGCAATGATGCTTTTTCTTGACTAAAAGATGTATATTACTGGGTTCTGTTGCATGAAAATAATAATAGGTAATATTTATTGACCATATACTTGTTCCAAATCCCCTATATATTTTTATCTCTAATAGTCATAATGATCCTGGGGAAAAAGTAGCAGTATCCCCATTTTACAGAAGGAGGAAATGAAATTTCAGAGAGGCCAAGTTAGCTGTTCCAGTTTATAAAGTTAATACATCAGGGTGCCTGGACTCTCACCCGAGTCTGTCCAATCCCCAGCTTCATTTGTTTCTGGAGGATGCATAGAGTGGGCGTCATTGAAAGAATGGAACAGGAAACCTGATGATGTTCCTAGCTCTGCGAATGACTTATGGATTATTTGACTATTCTTTTAACCTCTTTCGGTGAAGTAAAAACCATGCTACACGCATCTGTTTATCTTAAAGGGATGTTATGAGACAGATATACCGCTGCTGATAAAGCACGCTAAGAAGAGGTGATATAAACAGTCTTATTAGCAGTATAACTTCAGTTTTTCTTTACCCATATTATAATTTCCTTTATAGTATTATATTGTATTATATTATATTAAGTTCAGCATTTGAAATGCTATAACTTAGGAGTTCAACTTATGATAAAGATACTCTTTAAGTTTCCCTAGTGTGTCTATTTCAAATATAATGCAAAAAAAAAGGATGAAACTGTCATGGAATGCTTATGGTAGTGACTTCAGAGGAGCTCAGTAATCTCCATCAGGCAAAACATTTGCTCCTTTGTTTTATATAAAATAGCCATAATCTAATACGTGTTCTCCAGTTCTGCGTCAAATTATATTCATTCCAACTTTCTTTTTCCATTTCTTTTGTTCCACTTTCTTCCCAATCTGCCTGATGTATTTTGTTTATTCAATATTCAGCCTTTTCGTTGGTGAACGATGACTTCTCGCTCTCTGCACCCTCTTTCCCCTCACCCTCTGATGCCCCCTTCCTGCCCTCTCTGCTCAAATGTTTCCAGCTCAGCCGCTTGCCTCCCTTTATGTTTTCCTTCCCTGACTCTCCTCCTCTGTCTTCACAGCTAACGTTCTGGCATCACTTCCCTCCCTCCCATCCTTCATGCCTCCTTCAACTTTTCCTCATTATTGCTACACTTATAAATAGCCTCCAAGTAATCTATCATTTATCCAAACACTCTCAGATAATCTCCTGACGCATCTCACAGAAAGCAGTTAACTGCAGCAGGAAAACTCACCATGCTCATTTATTACCCTCTTAGAAGGAGTGCTGAAGCAGGGGTCGGAACTGAAAGAGACATCCTACCTGATTCAGCAGCTCCTGAAGGGGGAACGCGCGATAGTTAATAAGAAAGCTGTCTTCTTACATCCAAGGAGGGCTGCAAATGTTTCTAAAGAGATGAGCTGCTGCAAAAATATATAAGGCCCTGAGAGAGTCTCTGCATGCCCAATGTGTTTTATGACTACAATTAATAATAACTTATCATCGTGCACTTACAATGCACCAGGCTTGTTTTAATTACCGTAAGTGAATTATCATATTCAGAGCTCTTCATACAGCTGTGCAGTTTGTGTACTGCACTGAGTCCCGAAGAGGGGAGAGCCGAGGCTGCTTGTTGAACTGTAGGTAGAAGCTCTCATTATTCCATTTTTCAGATGAAGAAGATGAGGCACAGATGGGTTAAGTAACTTGCCCCAGTGGAAGAACCACGTAAATTACAAAGTTAAAACAGGGCCTTTAATATGTTTTGACAAATATATAATCTATCACCCTGTATACTAGTCCCTTACTAAACAGTAAGCAAATTTCAGGCAGGCACTGGGTCCGTCTTGTTCATCCTTGTAGCTACTATTTTTGGATTGGATGAAAAAATGAAGGGTAAAAGTCATGAAACACCAAAAGGGCTGTTTTTTGTCCAACAAAAGAGGCATACAGTGATCTTGAAGAAAATGCCCACTCTTTTAACTATTAAGCATTAGTTCTATCTTTACATCAGAACAGGGCTGAGGTGGTGGGAGGAGAGTGTGGGAGAGTCTAGACACACACACTTGAACGCGGAACAGACGCGGCTGCAGGGGAACAATTGCAAGGCAGGCCCCTGGTGTGCAGAATCAGGACATCATGCTGGTGGGGGGTAGAGAGTGGGCTGGAGGAGGGAGGGAGGTCCAGCAAGGGGTACTGGAGGGCATCCTGGGGGCTGAGTAGATCTGGCCCGCAGGAAAGCTTGTTTATAGGCAATACGGGAAGACTCAGGAGATACATGGCTGCTGTCCGGTATGCTTAGGGAGAGGCAAGTTTAATAACAATGGTGACCATGCATTAAATACTCATGTATCAGGCCCCGCGTGTTGTAGGTGTTATCTCATTTCATCCTCACCAGAACCTCTGGGATTGGTACTACTCTTCCTCCCATTTCAAGATGAAGAAATTGCAGCTAAGCGAGTTGTTAAGGTTTTAAGGACAGTGAAAGGCAGACAGACTCTGGATTCATTCCCAGAGCTGTGATTTCTAAGTCTGTATTCTTTCCCTTCACCTTAGGAGGAGAGATTGGGGTTCGAGGGGGGACCCCCTGGGATCAGGGTTCAAGCGGAGAGCTCCTACCCACAAAGACGACTAGGGACAGGATGGAAGCTTCCTGAGCCTGGAGGACCAGGAAAATCACACAGGTTTTTGAGGATGACCTCAGCCTTGGGGAACAAGAGAGATAAAACTTTGAAATAAAACTTTGGTTAAGGTCAGAGGAGAGGAGTTGATCACCAGAAATTGATTAAGAGCCTGGTTATTACATCCGCACACCTGAGCAGAACCAGCTTCAAGGTCATTTGGCTTTGCTCCACCCAACCACCAAGTCGGGGAAGTGCCTTTAGTTCTCTCTTTCTGGAAACGGGGGTAGAGTTGTAGCTGTGTAGTCCTGTGTTGGCAGGAAGTCATTCTGGCATGAAAATGTTGAGTTCAGATGGTTCTATCTGCCCATATTTGTCCCGAAACGATCTCAAATCCTTTTGGAACAAGGCAGGGTATGAACTTTAAAAACGTACATGTCTGTGCAGTGGATACATTTCCCCAAGCAACCTTAAAAAGTCCATTTGTATTTTCCGCATGTTTTTTTCCTTTAATTGGATCTTCTATTGACGTGCTGCAACTAAATCACCAAAATGCTCATTACGATGCATGTCGAAAAGCAGCTCTGTGTTTTGGCCTCAACTGTGTTTACGGGCTCCATGTAATTTTTTACATAGGCTGTTTCTCTCCTCAAAATGACTGCTTCAAGAAAACTGAAGACACAATGACAGTGGCAAGGGGCTGGCACACATGGGGTTTGGGTCAAAACAAAACGCCATGCTGCACAGCCTGGGGAAGAGTGGGCAATATTGCTGGATTGCCACCCCAAGTTTCCAAACTGCAATGATAAAAATGGCCATAAAATAACTGAACTCATTTAAACTCTCTGACACAGGTACTTTTCTTTTGACACTGAAATCATTTAGAGAGCTTTGCGCTTGACACCTCAGGAGCAGAGCTGGAGACAGGAGGGAGAGTGGGAGGTCCTCGGGGCTGTGAAAAGATGACCTGTGGCCCGAACTGTGGGTCTGCTGCCAGCACCGTGGTGAGGGCCCGAGGGTGCAGATGAGCCTTTCTGCCTCTGTCTGGCCTCCTTGTCCTGAGGCTGGCCCTGCTCTGCGTTTGCAGCAGGCGGCACTAGAGGCCACTCCTGGTCAGAGGGGCACTCTCAGGCCGGTGGCCGCCCTGAATGGCTGGTGGAGGGATGACAAATACCCTCAGGGCTGTGGATCCCAGTCGAGTGTACCTGAGGAAGCCCAGGTATCCTGGACACATTTTTGGATGAACCATGACCAAACTTTGAGGGTCCCGATTATTTTTCTTCACGCTGCTTTGTTACTTTACTTTTCTGCAAAGCCCTAACATTTCACTAATATCTTACACTGCCTCTGACCACCCTGAAATGATGACAGGGGAAGTGGAAAGGACGGGGGACGTGCAAAGGACAGGGGACTTGGAGCCAGAGAACTGGCTTCTACTTCTGGCTCTGCTACTACTGACCTCGGGCGGGTTAATTAAACTCTCTGGCATCAGTGTCCTTATCTGTCAAAGGTAGAGGATGGATGCAAGACCCAGTGTTCAGTGAGGAGCTTGGAGATCGCCTGGCCCGTGCGACACAGGGACCTGAGGGGTGAGGAAGCTGAGGCATCACACCGCCTCGTGCTCCCCTGGGATGTCAGGTGGTGGGTCCTGCACTGTCTCCAGAGCTCTCCCGCGTCCTCCCCGCTCTACACCCACACCACGCTGTCGCAGGTGAAGTCCTGTCTGCCTGTGAGAGTCCACACAACTCTGCAGACTGACATCGTTTCTGCCCCCCACTGTTGACGACACAAAGGAACTCACTCCTTAACACTAAGGGAGGAGTGAGGGTTCCTGCATAATATCATAAAGCATATTTACCATCACCATCAACATAAATAGAAAACTTTCCTAATATCTACTGTGTTAATGACACCATCACCATCTGTTGCTGGTGAAATTACTTGACCTCTAATAATATCTATTGTAAGAAAGGAAGCAAACTGATACCATAGTAACTATTGTGTTTACTTATGTTTCCTTTTCTAGATTCAGCTTCTTAAAGGCAAGGACTGAGTGACTGCTGTTTGAGCAGCACTTATTTAATTAGCATCACGCCTGGTCTCTGTTAAACAGAAAGAGAAAGAAAGTTTGTAGATAATCCAAAACCCTTTAATCTCCCTCACACTTTTTCCAACAAACCTTTGTTGAAAACTGCTAAGTACCGCCTGCTTTGAGGAACTAACAGCTCTCTTGATTCCACATGCGAGGAGAGGGGCAAAGAGAGCGAGTGTGCCAGAGGGAGGAGAGTAGGGGAGGGGTCTGACGAACTCTAAGTCTTCAGTAGGGAGGGTGGATGTAAGTGGATCACCGTGGTCTTCCCTGCACATTCCACTGCGGGGCTGTCTCCATTGGAGGCTGCCTCGTGCCCCGGCTCTAGAACCCAGCAAGGCAGGGGGCTCAGAAGCTGGCTGTGAGGCCCTGGTGGTGGCAGTGGGGAGGACTGGTCCTGCTGATGGCAGTAAAGACATAGAGCTGGGGTCCCTCTCCACCCCAGATCTAGCCAGAGTGGCACTCGGGTCGCATTTAGCCTCTGCTCTGTGTCTAAACAACGTTTAACAGATGCCTGAAGTCTTGGTCCCGCCTTTTGAGTTGCTTTCTTCCCCCATCTTTGGTTAAAAGAGAGTAAGTCTCAAACAAACGGTCACTTTGGATTGCTGAGGCGCTCGCCCTCACACATTCACAACTCCGAGTCAGACAGGGACCAGGCTTATTATTTGAATTTTTAAATGCTGAAGGAGACAGAGGGGCCCGCAAGGTCACGCTGACATTCCAAGCTCTCTAGCCTTTAGTACCCACTGTCTCCCGGAGCTGGAGTAAAAAGATCTTAGGGATCTGATGCGCAGATGATAACAGAGCAGTGATAAAAGCCCTCCAGCTGGAGGTGACGCCCCTCAGCATCACTGGAGCCTCCGTCCCGTTTCCTGTGCGGAGCATATTGCAAACACATTGGACTTATTTTCCCTTTTAAAAACGCTGTTTTATGTTTCAGCTTTCAAGATGTCCTAATTTCTGCATCACAGCATCTTCACATACCAACTCAATGTGTTTCATGTTCAATTGGGGAGAGCCCGCCCTCCCCTCTCCTTCTAAGGCATCAAAGGGAAGATGCTGGCTTAGGGGATAAGCGGCTATAGGGGTGTATGGGGTTTGGGGTGAGAAGAGGGAGAACACAATGAAATTATGACTCATTTGGTCCATCTCATCCCAGAGAACCAGAACCCTGTGAATTATTTATGATCCTCTGACCGCCACAGCAATTCAGATTGTGGTGCCTGCCAAGAACAGATTAGGCTGTCTGCATCTGTTCCTCTTCCCAATCAAGCAAACCTCCTTGTCTGAGGAAGGAGAAAGGTCAGCAGCCAGGACAAAGGATCAGCCCGAGAGAAGAAGAAGATAAGGCTGCATTCCGGGGCTTCTACTGAAAAGCCACTCACTGGAGGCACAATCAGATCGTTTTTCAAAACCCAGATCAAGTACCTGGTTGCATCTGCACGTCTAAGAAACTCAGAATAGCAGCGTCACCAGGAACATTCCAGATGTTTAACCTTTATCTTGCTTCAGGGGCATGAATGACTTCAGGTCCGTTACAGACCAGGTTTGGCTCAGGGGACCATGACCTTCTTCCCCCCAAACCGAGGACCCCTCCATGCCACAGCGCTGGGTATGTTCCATTTAGGACTGTATCCCTCTGAGCCCACTCGGAGCTGTTCCTGTGGGTGCCATTCATAGCTTTTGAAGGTGGCTCATGATAAGAGACTAAGTCCCCCTTATTCATTCTCAAATGCTTACTCCCATATTCATGAAAATGAAAGGGAATGTTAATTTCAAAAGAGCCATTTCAGCTTTCCTAGTGCCTACCCCTTCTCATCAGCATCTGATCCAATCCAACTTACATTTCTTGAGCATCTCCTAAGGCCCTGGTATGGTTCTAGGCAATGAGTCGAAGGGTACAGACGAAGGAAAGACAATCCCTGCCTCTGGACTTAAACGTCTGTAAACAAATACATAAATAATCGGTCCCCCCTATATCTTAAGCTCTACAGGCACAGAGACCTTGTCCCTCCCTCCCCCACTACTTCATTCTCTCCTTCACATCACCTGTCAGGCATTGCTCTTGGTGCTGGGAGCACAGCGGTAAACGAGAGAGAAAGATCTCTGTCCTTCTGAGGCATACATTCTAGAGCTGTTCAATACAGTAGTCATCAGCCACATGTAACCTCTTAAATACACATTGAAATTAGTAAACTCACACAGTTAGCCCCTCAACTGCACTAGCCACACTTCAAGTGCTCCATAGCCACAAGGGGCTAGTGTCTGGTCACCCGCAGTTCCACTAGACAGTGCTGTGCTGCAGTCTTGTTTGTGATTAGATCTTTAGAGTCCAGCACTGTGCCAGGCACAGAGGAGGCACCATTAAACAGCTGCTAAATGTTAAGTACAACAATAAAGGTACGTTCCAGCACAGAGACAGCGGAAGGTGAAATATTTTCCATAATAGATGGAGGCCAGGGAATACTTCCCAGAGGAGAGACGAACTGGTGATAGGGTTTGAAATATATTAAAAGGTTTTATATACATTTGGTCGACAAAGGCAGCTTGCTACAATTCTAAGGGGAGAGTGGAAGAGGATTCCTTTCCAAGTTAAATTGCCACTTTAATGGTAGCACTGGATAGCTGCCCCTCACACAGGGTAGGCTGTGACGTGGGAGAAGAGGAAAAGGCCACAATAACAGCTTTCAGACTCCTGAGGAATTCTCATTAGGAGGAAGTAAATAAAAAGCATGCCCTCCTTATTTTAGGAAATAAAGAGTTTGCAGTAAATGCCTGGAATAGTGCTGGTTTTTAAGTATCACTATGCTCTTCAAAATGAATGCTCTACGAGGCCTCCCTTTTAATCAGAAAATATGCTAGTCAGAGCCTTCCATAAAAAGAAGCAGTACTTAGGTGTCCATTCCTTAGCCACAAAGGAAACTGAATAACAACATACACACGACATGTGGTCAGTGATGGAGACCACTGGGGTCTGATTCAGAATCGCTCTCGTCTAGAGCCGTCTGATCCAGTGGGTGTCTTAGCTACGTAAGAACCAGAAGTTTGGAGAGCATGGAAAGAAGACATAAACAAGCGTCATGCAGAGGCCAGGTCAGGCTGACTTCAGTTACCAAGGTCTGCTTACCAGAGAAGCATGAAGACAACCTGGCTGTGTCTTGTATAAAGGTGACCTCGTGGCTGGCCAGACACCCACTGTCACTGTCATCAAAATACGTCCGATAACTAACAATTATTTAGCTCTCACTACGTGCCAGACATCGTTTAATTCATTTAGTTCCTACAGCAATGCTGCAAGATGGGTACCATTATGATTCTTTTTGACAGACGAAGGAACTAAGGCACAGAGAAGTGAAGTGACTTGCCCAGGGTCACACAACTAATTGGCAAGTGGAAGAGCCGGTATCTGAAAGCAGTGATCATATGCCAAGTGTGGTTGGGGACAGACAGGTCAAAGAAGGCAGAATGGTGGGAGGGCTCAACCCTTGCTTATACTGTTGGGGGCATCCTAGAAACTTTCCAGGGTGATTCCCTTGCCTGAATCCCCAGGACAGGTGATGCATCACCGGGAGAGTAGAGAGTAAGGGAAACTGCTTACCGCCAGGGGGCATTTTTAAGTCTAAGGCATCCCTTTTCTTCCCCCTAAAGGCTCAGTGTTCTCAGGAGAGATGGGGATTTCTACTCAACTTTGGTCATGGCTGTACTCCCTGAATCCATGGAGGCCAAAGCAATAGATGCTGATGAGATCTGCAAATTCTGTATTTTTCCATGAAGTCCCAAGGGGCGTGAATAAGAGTGACCCATCACAGCTGATCTCTGCTGGTGGGAAAGCCCCTGACTTGCCTGATGGAGGTACAGCTCTACTGAATGCTGCTATTGGCTAGACAGCAAAAAAGACAGAGAAGGTTACAAGGAGGTATGTTAGAGTCTCTGCAGGAAAGAGATGACTCAGTCCAACTGGGTAATTTGGGGAGAGTTTAATAAAAGGGCTATTTACAAAGATGTGGGCAGGGCTTAAGGAAACTAACAAGTGGAGATACAGTGCTCCAGGGCTACAAATGACAGAGGCCACGTGCAGGTCTGAAGAGGCAAGGGAAGGAAGCTGTGTCCAGAACACGAGAAAGGATCTCTGTGGAGAGGGTGGCCTGACAGGAGGTTGTGGTGTATACCCGAACGTCATTCTCCTCCTACAATCTCCAGCTGCTGCCTCTCCATTAGCCGAACCCAACAGGAAGCCACAGGGCAAGGGAGCCCATTGGTGCAGTCCATACAGGACAGCCTTTCCCTCCCCATGCCCACACGAAGCAGAGTGAAGAAGAGTGGGTAGTGGAGAATGGCCAGCATGATGGGATGAAGGAAGAAAAGGAACAGAGGTTAAAACGTGTTAGAAAGCAAGAAAGCTCTTCTCAGCTGTAGTCTTTCAATCTACCATATTCATTTGCTCTCCCTAAAGTCCAATAAATAACAGGAAAGCGTTTTACGATGTTGGAAGGACACCGTGGCTATACACACGTGCTCAGTGAGGTGGGGAAGTGAGAGAAAGGAGGAAAAGTCGGCCAGTGGCTCAGCGGGTGGAGAGCTGCATGCATAAAACACTTTTTCAAACCAGCAAAAGGTTTCTAGGGAAAAACAACACAAGCACACAAGTCTACAAAACTGTTGAACCTGAATCCTTAGCCAGGTTCTTGGAGACAAGCTATAGAAAACAACTGATATGGTCTTAATGGACCTGAACTCAAACCTTGAATAATGGACTGTGACAGGGCAGAAGATCCAAGAGAAGTGTTTTCCAACTGTCTATAATTTCATCATGATGCAGACCTATCTTACTTGATTCAGCCAAAATTTAAATGAGCTGCCTCTATGTACTTTCTTTTTTGATGGTGTCTATTACGTCCTGATAACAACAATCGAAATCCTGATGCGGAGGCCTGGGTCTCAAGAGTAGCTCCCCAAAGCACTGTGTGGACTCGAATGATTTTCCTTCATATTGTGAACCTGACCTCCCAATTACCTTTGATAAACCTGCCATCGTCTATAACTGGCTATAAACTCCTACTCCTTGTAAACTATGTTGTTTTTTTTTTTTTCCCTGTATCAGCTCTAGAAGTAACAAGTTTCACACTGTCAGGAAGCACTTCCTCTGTCTGGGACTAACTGCCTTCCAGGGACCTTAAATATCTTGGAGTCCATTCTTCGCAAAAGCATTTTCAAAAGTCCTCATAGGCACTACGTGAACTAAAGATTCCACATGGTCAAATGAGTTTGGGAAATACTGATTGAGATTCACAGAAGTTAAATAGATTTTCCTTAAGGATGAACTTCTAAGAGCTTTTAGTGAATGCAAATAGTGAAGCTCCTGGAAGAAGTTACGGTGTGGGGAGATTCTCAAATGTACTTGGCTAAAGAATACCTTTTTCCCAGCAAGCATCTTGCAGGACAGGTGTGCTGCTGAGGACACTTTGGAATGTGGATTACAAAATAAGAAACTTGGTCCCCAAGAAAGGAAATGCCTTGCTCAAGGCTTCCCAACTGATATGGCTCTCTCCTGCTTCTAGTAATACTGAGATTTAGCAATGACCTTCTATGTAACCTTCTTTCATAGACACAACTAGTCTCAACCTCCATTTCTACAGACTGAAGAATCTCAACCTTTTTGTTTTTTCCTACTGTGGCATGTATCCTCTCTCACCATCAACCTTTGCTCCCCTTTATCGTTTTAATTGCATTTCTCTGAATCTTGCCCAATTCTAAACTATTTTTCTTAAGGAACAAGGCCAGGAACAGCATATACATTCCAGGTAGGAACACAGGATAGCTCTGGACATGTTTTCAGTTTGGCTTCTTGTAACTTTCCCAAGGCCCCAACATTTCATTGGCCCTCCGGCCTAGAAGAGCCAGTGCTCACTGTACTTTCTGGGGCTGCACTGATAGCTTGGAGCACATCGTCTTCTAAGTCAAAGGCTTAAGTTTCATCTCCTGCCCTAGATTAGGCTGGAGACCATCTATCCTTTGTCATATCCTCCCACAGTGTCCAGTCTCCCACATGAGTACTGAGTCCCCAAAAGTTCTGCATTTGCTTTGCTGAGTTAATATTTTAGAAGTTTCATTCCAAATTATCCTGCTCTTGCCGCCCCCCCCCCCAAAAAAAAAAACTACAGGGACTGCATTTCTATAGCTTTGCAGGATCTTCTTGATGTTTGTTTACCTTTGACAGTTAACTTTGGAATTACGTCAAATTTGCAGTTCCTTTCTTTAAATGATTCAAAAATATTTTCTATAAACTGTTTCTTAGGGCCTTGTACTGCTTCTTCTAGATACAATAGAGATTTCTATCCAATTAGAAGATTGCCTTTAAAATGAATAATGGCTTTTACACAATAGCAAAGATGCTGGCAATTAAAAGAACAACAGCCAAGCAAACAGGTTTGTGCTTTTAGATGCAGACACACTGAGTTCTGCTGAACGTCAAGGCTGAACTGGGGGATCCAGCTGCTCCTTACACTGCAGCAAAGAGGACAGAACATTCTTGGCAGGAAGCCCTGTCCTTGGGGGCAAGTTGCCTTTAAATTAGACCTCCCAGTACCTGGCAACGTTCTGGGCTCCGAGTAGATGCTCAATAAACATTCCTTAAAGGAATAAGTGATTGAATAAAGGAATGAACAAGTGAACAAAGAAACACTCTGGAAAAGATAGATCTTAGGTGAGGGGTTGGTCTCAGCTCCCAAGCATGGGTTTTCAGTTCCCTTTGCTCCATTTTCCACTCCTTGGGATCTAGCCCCTCCAACACATCCTTCGTACTCTGAGGACATTCCTCATGGCACCAAACATCAGGAGGCAGGCTACTTAGCCATGTCTTCAGATCATGAAAGTATAAAATTTCTCCACTTCTTTCGTTCTTAGGAGAATTAAGGCTGTAAAAACATTAATGGCAAACTCTTCAAAATGCCTTTAGGAAATAAAGGTGACATTTGTTTCTACAGAGTACCCTGAAAAACCATTCAGTTCAAACACTGTTCTAAAGCACTAAAAATGTCTACTTTAGTATTCACACTTGGACCCTGTTTTTCCCTCTAAAAAAGCAAAAAGACAGCAGAATATTATGCTTGCCAATTCATGGAACAATAGTTATTATACTGTATCTATTTCTATGAGGATATTGTGATGGGGCTGTGCTCATAATAGAACCTTCATTTTAAATCCCTGTACACCTTATGAATTTCACTCCATCTTAGCCTTCCGCCACCCCAAAAAGTCGCACAGGTTCCTTTAATAACCCCAGTAAATAGCTGCAGCCTTCCACAGCTGCAGAGTTTAAGTCCTGGGAGATTTTCAATGTTACAATTCATGCTTCCAATCAAAACAGTGACAGAGTTGACATGATTTACTGAGGAGAAAGCCTTGATTAGGGACTCGCACACTACCCAGTAAATATTAAACAACTACAGGGAATTTTTAATACGCAATGCTCTCTTCGTTCACAACAACAAGAAGCCAGAAATAATTTCCTGTGCTACAGCTAAGTGAAATGGAAACTGGTTTCTAAGGTTCCTCGTTGCGTGCTGTGCACATTTCAGCATAGCAGCCTTCACCTTGGAGAAGTGCTGGCTCCTTAAACAGCTCCATCCTTCTCATTTCAAATGGAAACCAGCTGTACTTTCAAACTGTAAGGAGAGTACCCATCCAGGAGGTCAAAACCGGGCAAAAGGCACCTCACTGCTAAACGCATCAAGCTTCCTTATCTGGGTGAAAGCTTTCGGTGAATTGTCAATGACAACCTGCGACCCGGAATGCAATTCCTTGATGCTTTCAAAGCATTATCATTTCTTCCTCTCGGGAGGTAGAGCTAAGCACACAATATACTATTAATTGGGGGCTGCAACAGACCTTGATTTGGGGGGAGAGAGGAGGATTCTGGAAAGACAAATCTGGGGATTTTCCGGGGAGGATAAATAATTTTGAAAACCAGTTTTAGACTTTCAAAAAATGGCTTAATTCCTTCACTGGGATGATTTGAGAACACCTCATGCCTCAACTCTCTGCCCCCAAATTTCCAAAAACAACAGCAAAAAAGATCCTGGCAGAAGTCAAAGGGTCAATGGCTCCTAAATAGCTTTCGGGCTCAAGTATGCAACATCAACGAGAAAAGTCCAGCCGTGTTATATAATGAGTCACTCCTTGACAAGAAAGAGACTCTAGAATATAAAATTGAAAAACTACATAGTTAGTACTATGAACTGTATGACTTACAAATCTCAACAGGGTAAGTTTGAAATTGAGAAAGGCTGGGATAGCTTATTAGCATAAAATCACACACACACACACACACACACACACACACACACACACACACGGCAGCAAAGGCAGGGGAGGTGGATGCAGAGACAGCACTATGATCCTGGTCATGTAGGCTGTCCTCTGTGATGGGCTCCATAATTCCAGAGGAACCCAGGGCTAGCTGTCTGGCCTGGGGACCACTCTGATGGACTTTTTGATATGGTTCTTAAAACAAGGTTAAAAAAAGAATACTCTCTCTCCCACCCCTTCTCTTTCTCTTTGTTTCTGTGTTCATGCAGGATAAAATTGGTACCCCTTTCTGCCTCACTGAATTTCTGTAGCTTTTCGGAAGAGATGAACTAACTAACGCCTTTCTGGAACTGCTCACAAGCCTGTTCCAGCCAGTAGGCAAAAAAAAATCCATCTGTATTTATGGAGTTAATTGACGTCTATTAATTTTGCTCAGATTCTCTCTCCTCCTTCCACCTCCCTGTCCCCGGCTTTTTTTTTTTTTTTTTTAAAGAGAGAAAGCTAATGAAAACCATGTTTATGTGCTCAAAGGCACAGAGGAAATTCATTACTCTGAGGAATAGCACACTCCACAAGTGAAATGAAAGTAATCTTATTTACGACAGGAAGGGGCCTCAGCTAGACTGAACGCCACCACACTTAGGCTGTTACACAGAAAAGAAGCGACAGAGCTCCTGCACCAATTCCAAATGGCGGCCTCGATGACAACAAACACATTTGCAGTCTGTGCTTGAAAACTTAGAAGCCCCCCTCCCTCAAGACAGCCATCTAATAGAGACAAGGAAAGAAACCTTTTTAGAATGGGCTGTTCTTCTTAACACTTTCCTGTACTTTCCTGGGACTCCTTGTTACTAAATTTCAAAGGACACTTGGTCAAATCATTAGTTCGTGGCATTTATCAAGTACTGGCTTGTACCTGCAGCTATACTAGTTTCTTGACCTAATTCTCTTATTACAAAGGCTTTTTACTATAGATTCATGGGTCATTTCCCATGTAAATAAATAATGCAACTGTTTAAGTAACACGTTTTCACAATAAATGTCTGCTTCTGCCCTTGCAGACGATTCTCCCTCTCTTTCTTGAAAATCCCATCAATGGTACGTATATTTCTTACTGAAGACTAGGTTTTTCCCCCACTTGTTTTTTTCACATTCATTTAGTCAACAAAATCATTTAGGTTTTGTGTGCTGGAGGCTCTTGGGGAGATAGTCTCTTCACTTTTTCTTCTAAACTACTCATGAGTACTTTACAAAATCGTAGCAAATATTATGTGAAATGTTGGCAGTAATAAGATGGTTTTATAGTATTTACGGTGTGGCTTCCTAGAACAACTTTTGCTGGAAGGTCCTCTGAGATAATCAAGCCCACCCCCTCATTTATAGAGGAGTAAACAGGCTCAAGGGCATATCGTAGACTGTATATCTTCCTTTTTATTAAAAAAAAAAATACTTTCCTATACTCCCAGAGACTTCCCGTGTTTACCACGGAAGGAAAGGACATTGCTCGGATTCTATGCAGTGAGAGGTTTATATTCCCCTCATCTATATGAGAAGGGCCTGTCTCTTCTTTCAGCATAAAATAAAAAGGGGCAACTAAAAGAATCTGGTTTTCTGAAGTCACATACAGAGACACAACACCAGAGAGCTATTGTTAATTAATTAGCTAATTTGATCAACACATCTTTATTAAGCCTCAAGGTGCCAAGCAAGTGCTGGTCCCTGGAGGAAACAGTCACACACTCTTTCCCATGCAGCTCCCAGCTGTGTAGAGGAGCCGGACAGGTAAGCAGGTGAACCTGTTTACATGACGATGTGGCAGGTGCTATGAGGGGAAGCCCAGAGCCCTACGAGAGAGACAGAGGAGGCCCCTCCAGGATGAAGGGAGGAGTTGGTCTGGAGACCGTGTGGCCGTGACCGTTCCAGGCAGAAGTAACAACTTTTATTAAAGTCTGAAAAAGAAAATTTCAGAGCTTTTGATAAGTCAGCGTCACTGGTCCACACCGGGAGGCGGGGGGCTGAACATAAGAAAGGAATTATAGTCAGAGTCTCTGATTTTAACTGGCCACACCTAAAATCTACATGTTCCTTACTTGCCTTGCCTAAATTAAACATTTTAAGTGTGGTATGGAACATTATTTGCCTGACTATTCTCCCCTGTAAGCCAAGACACTCATCTCAGTTTGGCTTTGCAATACACAAAGGTGCTTCCACTTCCCTTAAAAAGTCCTTGAATTCAATTCCTACAGCATTTATCAAGCACCTCAGAGGCACTACTCTCTCCACTATCTCAGCCCTGTGTGTACAGATCACCTGCATTAGGGCTCCCTCAGCCTTCCCATGAGGTCCAGGGAGGACTGTCTCACCCACTTCTGTAATCCTAGCACAGTGCCAACCACATAGAGGGGATCAATAAATGTTTGTTGAATGATCCATGTGTTTGGTGGGACATAGCTCAATTCTCAGAACATAGTTAAACATACCTTAAAAAAAAGTGTTTCCTACATAGCATGTTTCAGTGCAGATGGGAAACGGACAGTAAAAAAAAAATGGTTTGCAGCGGCGGTGGGGGGGTGGGGTGGTCCCTGTTCTCTGTAAAGCAGCATAACTCAGCGTTCCCTGCTATTAGGGCAATGTGACTACTTTTTCTCTGAGCTTATAGCACTCACTAGAAGATTTTACTGGTGTAGTACTGGGTGGCAGATGTTTTTAATAAAAAGTAGACATTACAAACTAATGATTTAGCAAAACAAACCAAAAGCCAGCAAGTCAGGAGGGAGAAGAGGAACTTAGTGAAAATGCCCAGCTTTATTATAGCGTTTACTATTTACTACCTCAGTTTCTCATTAAGTAAATCTCACTGTACTTAAGGCAATTTCCAAAGAGTTAAGTACAGAAAAACACAGTAATAAAGACTAACCATACACTTGGAATGTCAGGACACAGGTCAAGATTATGGATTTTATGTCTCTGATCCACCACTGTTGGTCCTTAAACACCCATCACTCATCAGCATTTTTTGAGGACCTACTATGTGCCAGGCACTGTGCTGTTCCTGGGAATATAGAGGTGAGGAACACAACAGCTCTGGCTTGAAGGAATTTATAACCTAGTTAGGGATACAGAAAAGTAAGTTTAAAAAAAATACAACTAGGACTTCCCTGGTGGCACAGCGGTTGAGAGTCCACCTGCCGATGTAGGGGACACGGGTTCGTGCCCCAGTCCGGGAGGATCCCACGTGCCGCGGAGCGGCTGCACCCGTGAGCCATGGCCGCTGGGCCTGGGCGTCCAGAGCCTGTGATCCGTAACGGGAGAGGCCACAAAGGTGAGAGGCCCGCGTACAGCAAAAA
>NW_020173388.1:6483321-6637045 GCF_003031525.2 Neophocaena asiaeorientalis asiaeorientalis | reverse complement strand
GAGGCCACAAAGGTGAGAGGCCCGCGAACACAAAAAAAAAAAAAAAAAAAAAAAAAAAAAATACAACTAATCTAACCTTTGGAGGAAGCAGCATGACAGTGAGGGCAGTCTTCCCAAGAGAAACAGAATCTCTCAAAGGCATGTTGTCAATCATTGGGTGGTTCAGATAAGACTTTAAAAACTGATCTCCGCATGTCTCCCATCACTATTAGAAAAGTATCTCAAGTAGAATGCCCGTTAACACTAGCCTATCTTCCAAGATGGTCAAATAGCTTTATGGGCTCTCAGGAGCTTTGTGTTCATACTACTTCCTCAAATAATATGTTTATGAAAATATATTTTGCCTTTAAAAACATATGAAGTTTGGGGGTGGGGAATGGAGAGCAAACTGGCAAACAGTTTGGATACTCTCATCCTCCTCCTGTATTAACCTGCTCAGGCCACACAGAGGCGCTCTAGATTAAAGAATGAGCGAGCTTCTCTTTCCCACTCTACATTCTTTCTCTGCTCTACCAGGGGCTTTCAGATACCAAAATGGGTTTATCTAACATCAGGAAGGCCAGCAGCTCTTGTAGGAAAGCAGCTGTTTTGTTCAGCACAAAGTACAGATGTTTTGGACTGAAGTTCCAAAATAAATCTTATTTATGCAGGAAGAATTACATGAAGGTGGAGACTGCTTCTTAAGAGAGGGCGCTTCTATGACTAAAAATAACTATTTTTCCACCCGATCACCTCTGGGGGAGGACGGGATAAATAAGTGAAGCAAACAAACAAAATTAAAACGTTAAATAATAGCAACAACAAAAACCCTCACAGAATAAAACAAAACTCTCGGGATGATGAGAACATTTTTGAAAAGGACTCCCTGCTGGAAGCAGCTCTGACAGTACTCCCCTCGGTGCTGGTTTTGGATGATCTTGCTTGGATAGGAATGAATCTTCCTTAACCTTCATCCTGAACCTGTCAATAATCCAATGTTTGTAACATTACAGTCAGTTGCCATGGAAATAAATCTGATGTCACGAAATTATTTTTGGTTATCGTCCTGGATCATATAGGAGCAGAAAGCAAGAAAATCATATCCGCCCCGTGTTAACGTTTTCACTTGTTAGGGCTCAAACAAATTAAGCACCTATTTAGAATGTACATTGTTACAATATGAATCTTTAAAAAGTCTTCAAAATATTTATGTAGATTTTTAAATAATGGGCAAAAAAAGTTTTTTTATTTAAGTATCTGTTGTTTATAGGGCTTATAAAATAAGCTACTGCTGAGTTTCTGATCTGATTGTTTATTTTATTGTTTTTGTTAACGTACAAAATTTTTATCTAGCTAAAACACCTGAGTGCTTTAGCCATCAGTGAGTATTCTAAATATTCTTTGTATGAGACAAAATGAATGAATCAAGTTAGAGATGAGTAAGAGGCTCTAATTAGAAGACAGGTGAAAGAAAATGTATACTTGTCACTTTGAGGAACATTTAATTTTAAATTAGGTTTGTATGGATTTTTTTTTTTTTAAGTCTCTTAGGGAACCTGAAAAAACAGGAATCTTTCCCAAGATGGTATTTCAGGACATTCAGAAATGATCAAAATCTCATCCTCCCTCCTGTTTCCATCCCCATTCCCTTCCCTAAAAGAGAGAAGAAGCAAAAGTTGTTGCATAATACTCATGTTTGGGTGGGCACCATTGACTAATTATAACACAATAGGCTATTTTCTGCTTCATAAAAATAAGGAGGGCAATTATCCAGGGGTGGGGGTTGTTATGCAACGGACCACATGGACCACACTTCACCCACTGGAAATAAATGTGGAAAACATTTCAGTCACATATAAAAAAACAAGGAGAGAAATGATGAATAAAAACTAGTTCCATAAAAAACATGCTGAAATAAAAACATATGAAATAGTGAAGCAACTTGTCCAAATTTCTGCTGCTGCTGCTGCTGTTTTGTGTCTATATTTAACATGAAAGATGAAAAAGTAAGTGTTGTACGGGTTTTACAAACCTCCGTCAAGTTGCTACCAAGTATTTTCCCCAATTTTCTTTTATCTTCTAAAGTTAAACCAGCTAGATTACATCAGGATAGGGATTTTAAAATATCCAAGATTAAGGTTTTTTAAATTACTTTTTGGGAAAAATAAAGAATATTTGTTGTAGCATAAAGAGTCCTGGGCCGGGGATCAGGAGACAGGAGTTAGGGTCAGCTCTACAACTCATGAGTTCCGTGCCCCAGGCAGGTCACTCTAGCTCACTGGTGGGTTTTATCTGTAAAATGGAAAGGGTTGGACCACATGATTTCTGAGCCCTTTCTAGCTCTATCAGTCCTCATATACAAGGATTTTGGTCCTTATAACCAAACTCTTAGAGTCATAATGTACCAAGACTGTCAAAGAAAATCCGCCAAGGGCTACTGGTTGGAGGCTGAAGAAGCAGCTGGCCAAAGGAAAATTTGAAAAGGATTTCAGAAAACATTGTATCCAATTGGTCCTTTACTCAAGTCACTGATGATCCTGGCACTGGTGGCCGTATCAATTCTTATTCCTCCTGCACTTCTCCAATCAGTCTCCCACCCTCCCAGACCATTACTACAAACCCTCCCTCCTCCTTGACCCTCCAATGCCTCCTCCCCCAACCTCACTGCCAGCTGGCAGCCTGGCTTCCTCCTTCACCAAGAAGCAGAAGGCATCAATCCGGCCCTCCACGCATTCCCACCGCCCATCTTCTAAGCTCTACACCTGTGTCCGTGGGACTCTGACTTTCCTCCTGTTTCAGTGGATAAACCACCTCTGCTGCCAATGAAAACTGAAGTCAAATCGTGTCACTTCTCTGCTCAAAAGACTTCGTGACCCCCTTCTCACACAGAGCCAAAGTCTCTACGAAGGCCGACTAGGTCCTACCTGCTCTGCACTCTGCCACCTCTCCTCCCGTCCCGACCCATTCAGTCCACCCTCCTGGCTGCTGTTCTGGAATAGACCAAGCTAGCCATTGCTTCGGGGCCTTTGCACGCGCTCTTTCCTCTACCTGGAATGTCATTCCCCCAAATAGCGAAAAGACTCACTGCCTTGCTCTCTTCAGGTCTGTTCAAATGTCCCCTTTCCAGGGAGGCCTGTCCCGACCATCCCATATAAAATAACACACCCATATCCCCTCTGCCCCTGTACCCTCCCTGCCCGCTTCTCCTGCTCTATTTTTCTCCAAAGCTATTATCAGCATGCGATATGCTACATGTTTGTTTACTGTCTTCCCACGCCAGAATGTAAGGTCTATGATGGCAGAGATTCACTAGATTTACTCACAGTTCTACTCCCGGGGCATGTGATAGGGCCAGATACTCACACTCATTGAACGATTTAATTGATTTCTGTGACAGTTAAGCGTTTAAGAAAAAGTTGGTGGAATTTTGATCTTGTTACAGAACGAACCAAGCATTCTAAACTATAATAAAACACGATAATCCATTGTTCCTAGATTGCTAAAATGGCAAAGAAAATACTTGGAACATTACACCCAGAGGAAGGTAGATCTAAATCTTACAGCACTCCAACATTGCTCCAAACAACGTGAGATCCGAAATAAGGCAAAAATGCCACGCTCCTGACAAGCATTGCTCCTGACGGCAATAATCCAATGTTCTCACACTTCAGAGGCCAATTTCCTTCTGGTGATTTCTCTCCAATTCATCCTGAGTGGACAGAATCACTCAAGTCAGAGTGATTTACATTCAGTCAATCAATTCCCTGTCAGCAGGAAAACTCCACTGGGTTCACGATGCACAGTTTTCACGCTTGGAGTTTCCCTTATTGCTAGACAGACGTTTCAGGGGACTGGACCCAGCAGATCAACTCTGGAGACCAAATGCAACCCTCCCAAAGGATGCTTACATATAAAAGGACATATAAAAGGAAGAAAACTCATACCAGCCTGACTTTGCTCATTAAGAACTACGTAATGCATGTACTCGTGCTGGACGTATCTTAGATTGCCTGTGTCTGTCTTACTAGTCTTTAGACTAAGGGCAGCTGTAATGAGGTTTGTTGTAATAGCTTTTCACAGAATGTACTCAAGATGGCTAGATATGAAGCAGAGCAGCCTGTAAAGCTACAGAAGTGATAGCTCGGTTAAATGTTCCAATTCCCACTTGATGAGTAAAGAATAATACTCAATGCTGAAAAGAGTTTTGGTCAGTCAGTCTCTCTCATACCCAGATAACAGGAGTGAACAGCAGCACATTTCCTAGGGTATACACAAAGTGACTTGTATTCACTGGGAGTCTTAAAAAAGGTTGCAGCCCTTGACCTAGTAATTCCATTTCTATGACTTTATCCTCAGGAAGTAGTCAAAGATAAGTACAAAGATTTATGCACAAGGATGTTCAGAATCTAGAAACAACTGAAAAGTCCAAAAATAGGAAATGCTTAAGTAAATAACAGTAGATCTTAGAACATCATGCGACTATTAAAGGTAAATTAAAAGAAAACTAACTTGGGTAGTATTCCTGATATCAAGATTAATCTATACTTAAGCCTTATTTATATAGGTATATGTATATTTATACATACACATGCCTATGATTTGAAAGAAACTTACCAAAATATTTATGGTAGTTATCTCCAGGTGATGGGATTAATGTTGATTTAAAATCTTTAGTTTCACAGTTTTCTACCATAAACACATATTACTTAATTTTGAAAAATATCATTGACCTGATTATAAAATGACATTTATTCTTTCATCATTAGGAGAGGAAATAAGGAGTAAACGTCCCATTTGGATTGAAAGGGATCGGAGAATCTCAACACTAGATGAGCATGTGATCATAGCAGTACTGCTGAAATTCTCTCATCCTATCAGACTAATCACTCTTGTAAAAATCACCTCCAGACAGACTTCCAAACAAATGGTGTACAAAGTTACGCAGCCGTGCTACTCAGCTGCCCACCCCCAGCTTCCCAGCGGGTCCTCTGGTGGTCACTCATTGATTTAATTTAGATTAATATGGTAGGTCTTAGGTGGCTACCCTGCTTTGGATCCCAAGCAGTGCTAATTATTATCGTAAAAGACAAGCGTCTCAGGAGTTTAAAGTTCAGGCACAGAGACCGCCGTCTACACTTCTGCTCGTCTGCTCACCAAATTACAAGAGTCTGGTGAGTCAATATGAAAGATTCCAAACACAAAGGTCAACACTGGGTTGCTGACCTTCCTGACCCCACCTCAGAGCCAAGAGCTGCAAATCGGTTTTTCCTCCCACACCAAAACTATTAGCTCTTCTTGGTTGATTCTTTTCTTTGACAACTATTTTTGAGTAGAGAATAGTTCTTCCAGTGCCCACACACTAAACTAGCATGCCATTTCTTGACTTTTCTTCTCGGGCGTTAATGTATTGTAACAGAACTGTACTTGCTCATGTTAATTCACATTAACTGGATGATATTCTCTTTCAAATCAGACTGTGGTTCCTCTAAAAATTCATCTGGCCTAGAGTGGATGTGAAAAGCCAGTTTATACACAGCTTATGAGTTAACAGGTCATTGTTTCAGAACAACTTTGTGACAGACAGACTTTTCAGAGCCTTGTCCAGTTGCTTTCAGAGAGCCTAAAAAGGACAGACACAGAGAGAAGTTAGAAAACTGTCAATAAATACTCTTCTTGTGTTTCTACTTCCCCATCCAGTCAGTCACTAAATCCTGATGATTCCCATCTGAATAGCTCTGGTGTTTATATCTTCCAGTCCACAGACAATATTCTGTACCTGGAACTAGGTTTCCTAAGAGATGAGTTCAGATCTCAGGGACTAAATGCTGTTCCCTCCCCATAGTGCTTTCCTTTTCCTCCTGGGCACACAGCTAGCCCATGTTTCCCAGCCTTACCTGCAGGTAGGAAGGGCCATGTGACTGACTGTGGGTACAAGTGATGCTGTGTGCCACCACCACGCCTGGCCCACTGGGACCTCCCCAATGTGGTGACACTAACCATGCATTGATGAAGATGAAGCCTGGGGGTCGAGGTTACTGCTCAGATGAGAGCCTATCATGACTACCAGTCTCTGCCCTTTGATGAAAAGTTGTGTGGCGGGTCTTAATGCCAGGGTAGATGGTTTGGCTCTTTTTTTTTTTTTGAGTTAAATTTTTGTCCCAGACATTCCTCCTTCCAGAATTGCTCCTGTAGCCACTTCATCATCTCTCCCTGAATTGTCTAAGCCAGCAACAATGTGAAAAAAATCTTATAATCTTTTAGAAATAGCTTCTAAGAATATACTTCACTTATGATGAAATACTAATAATGTGAACATTTCCATTAAAGCAGAAACCCATTTTAGAACCACAAGCATGAACTTACTGGGCCATTTAATTAATGACAGTGCTGTCAAATGTCTGAGGTCAATTTTAAATGATACTGACTAGTTTCAAATATCCTGTTAGTTTTCAACAATGAAAAGTTCAGTTGTTTTAAAAATTGTTTTTAATAGGATATCCTAAAACCCCAACACTGAACTTCCTATTGCTAACTTTTTATAAAAGGGAAAAAGGCATTAACAAATTCATTTTTTAGAACGGCAAATTTCAACATAGTTTACTCCTGTAGATTTAGTTTAAAACTAACGGGAATTACCATTTTTTTCTAAACTTGCAAATCATTCCCTAAACAGAAAAACATACTGAATGGTATGAACTTTAAAAGACACAGTGCATGTTTTCCTTTGAAGAGTTTACAGTCTAGTGGGAGAGAGAGAGATACAAATAAAAATTGCGACACAATGCAATACGAAATAAGTTCTCCAGGGGCACATGGAGGGTGAGGGTGTTGGGAAAAGCTCCTTAGAGAAGGTGACATTTGAGATCTGTCAGAATTTGAAGATGTGGAGGAGAGGAAAAGAAGAGAGATGGTGCCTAGACTTTTTTTTTTCCCGGTAAATTTCTTTTATATACTTCAGCAAAATCTTGCTTTGTTCACATAAAGTAAACAGTGCTGACAGATGAATAAGGTAATTGTTCTTCTATAGTGTCTCTAGCCTTGGCCCTGAAGACCAGAAGACAGAACCCAGGTGACACTCTGACGACTGGTGCCAAGCCAGCAGATGGAAAACATTACGGGGCCAATTCTACTCCAATGACTGGATGCCAGCATCCCTGTTTGAAAAATGAGGAGGGGCCACAGGTCCATGTATCATAGAGCATGATAGTTAATGCCACTGGGGATGCTGTCAAGTGATTTGTCGTGTTGTCGGAAACCTTTCTCCCGCCATAGTTTCTTATTCTATAAGCTTTGGGGGCAGGAAAAATGTTGTCTCTGGAGGGTTAGGAAAGGAGGCTGAACTACAAAAGGATGTCGAATGCAGGTTAACTATTAAGAGGTGCATATGAAGAGGAACAAACATTGAAGGGTGTCATTTTCCTTACTGGGGGCCTGGAGTTTTAAAATTGATAGTGACAAGGAATAAGAACACAGTACCTTTCTGTCCTCTCTACCCATAGGCAGCCCTGGAAATATGCTGGAACCAACATGCCCAGGGACTCTGAGGCCATTGGAGGCTGACATTCAATCAGGCAGCAGGTCTAAAAAAAACTTGTGCTCTGATTCCTCGTTATTTGGTTTTCTGAGAAATTTGTATGTCTGAATCTACAGTATCATAAAGAACTGCTTATCTCCGTCCATCTAGCAAAGGTCAGAAAATAAAGTAAAAGTACCTAATTGGGAAAATGGTATCATAGAGAAAGGTCAGGTCTTAGAGTTAAGAGATCGGGTTTTGAATCCCAGCTCTGTGTGACCTTGGCAAGATTACACTTTTTCCTGATCTCTAAAGAAGGGATTAATTCCTGCCAAACTACCTCACAGGGTAATTTAGAGATCAGAATAGACATGAGATAATACTTCAGAGACTGACTGGTCAGCTAGAAAAAAATGCAGGAAGGGTTGAATTTTTCTTCTTAACGTTAAGTAACGACAGCAAAATAATAATTATAAGCTGTATGTGTACAGAGATTTTGACTTTTTTTTTTTTTTTTTTTTTTTTCCGGTACGCGGGCCTCTCACTGTTGCGGCCTCTCCCGTTGCGGAGCACAGGCTCCGGACGCGCAGGCTCAGCGGCCATGGCTCACGGGCCCAGCCGCTCCGCGGCATGTGGGATCTTCCCGGACCAGGGCACGAACCCGTGTCCCCTGCATCGGCAGGCGGACTCTCAACCACTCCGCCACCAGGGAAGCCCGATTTTGACATTTTTATTCATTGCTTTATCCCCACAGAACCTGGCACAAAGTTGGAGGGTGAGAATTATCTATTATATAAATGAATGAATGGGGCCAGGTAAATCTACAGATTAAGCAGTGCTTCTATAGACTTTTTGAAAACTACCCAAAAGGCTAAAGAAAGGCACATTAAACCTCCTTCGTGCATCGCAGGCAACTGACTTAATTTACGGTGCATACGGGTAGTTGTGTCTTCTTGAGAACTTAGTGCATAGAGGGCCCAATAAATATTTAGACTCATGGGTACATGGGTTTCAATGCAGAACTAGACTCCAGGGAGGAAAATCCTTTCCTATGATACTACATCTAATTTTAGACTCTTAGTTTACTTCTCATGCCTTCCTTCTGATTTGAATTTGCTCCCCCAAAGATGAGTATTGCTGAGATGAGTTGAAATTTGCACGTGTGTCTCGAATTCAATGAATTCTTGACTCCAATAGCGCACTTGGGAAAACTGGGACACCAGCTTCCCGAGGCATACTTTGGGAAAAAGGAATTGCAGACCCACGTGAACCTGGCCTTAAAAATAATGGTGTGGCTGCAGAAGGTTCCAGGAATCCAGGAGACTTAGCCCATACTTAGAAGGTGGAGCCTGCATGGGCAAAACGCTGTGACATAGTCCCCTGTCCCAAAACCTAAATAATCTTCGTTCTCTTTTTTCCTGGGCTGCTAAGTATCTCAGCGCTGAATCTAGACCAATCTCAACTATACAGGACCCTACGGTTTTTATTTTATGTTTTATAATTACATCAGTGATTTTCTTTATCTTACCTTTAGCTTCATTTTATTTTCTACTTTCATTCTCTTTTTGCTCTGGCATCATCACAGTTTTTATAGTATGTTTCTCTGGAAACCACTTTGGATATCTTTTGGCATAATATTAGTAAATGTGACTCCAAGTGCCAGTCTGGGAGGTTTCCCTAGTGAAACCTGAAGATCAGTGTGAAACCCGTCATGTGTGAGCTCTGACCCCACTGGCTGGGGCAGGGTCTCGCCGTGTGAAGTTAATCGTCCAAGAGAAAAGTTCATCCCCAACACTGGGAACACGACTCTGTTTGGGTGGGAGATCACAGGTGGTGGGGGGAAGCCCTGCTGGTGACAAGTCAGAGTGTTCTAGAGACACTGTCATTCAAATGAATCTGCTCTGACTTGGCACCTAAACTCCACAGTCAGCAGCAGCTCTGTTCTCGGGCATCTGGAAACAACTAGCCAATGGAAACCTGCTGTTTTCAAGATGTTTGCTTTCATTAAGTATTTGTGGCTGTGTTTCTAAAAGCCTAACGGCAAGTCCGGGTCATCACAAGGAAACCTGAAGACTTGAAGATTCGCTTACCTCACCAATATGAAGGGTTCTGGGCTAAATTTTGGCTCCAGAAAAGTCCTCTAAAGAGGTGATGGCTGGCTCAACTCTTTTCTGTTCAACTCAAACAGGCTAAAACCAAAGGCTTTTTAATCAGCCAGTCCCAGGTAATGAGTTAACAGAATTTAAAGCCCTGTTCAAAAATGGCACGATTGACTTGAAGGAATACATGGATGAAAACGATGGAAAAGATGGGGGAGGGGAGGAAGGTTGAGGAAAAGAGATATAAAGTAGCCAGTTAATAAGTATTTGCTGAATAATGGGTGGAATGAATAAATGGTAGGCTAGGACACGACCAGTTCTTTATAAACCCTTGGTTTGGCCTGTTTTAAAGACTGGCTATCCAAAATTTTAAAAAATACAAATAACAAAATAAAAAAATTCCATTTCTTCCCCTGCAATGACTGACAGTATTTTTTTTTTTTTTTTCGGTACGCGGGCCTCTCACTGCTGTGGCCCCTCCCGCTGCGGAGCACAGGCTCCGGACGCGCAGGCTCAGCGGCCATGGCTTACGGGCCCAGCCGCCCCGCAGCACGTGGGATCCCCCCGGAGGGCACAAACCCGTATCCCCTGCATCGGCAGGCTGACTCTCAACCACTGAGCCACCAGGGAAGCCCGACTGTCAGTATTTTGATTTAAAGGTTATTTTTAATGCCTACGGCCATTTCCTTTGCCTTCAGCTACTCCAAGTAAGGTTCTTAGCTGACCCACGGAATGATGTTACTGCAGAAGGGTTCAAGTGTCCCTTTGCTTCTGTCCTGTCACCACTTCAATAATCACACATTGGCCCAGATTACCCCATGAGCACGAGCACTTGGAAGGAGGCAGCCCCTGGTAACCTGGAGGCATTAAAACATCTTCTGAAATTGTAAGCCCTCCTCACGGCCAGAGGACTCTACCTGATACACCTGGCCCACTGGCTGCACTGTGCCTTTACCTATTCATGGCCGAACGGCGTTATGATTGATCCACGCTGTGAGCATGTCCACAGCCCTGCTGCGCTGCTCTGCTGAAAGCCTCTATTCTGGTAGTTAGGAATACAAGGAATGGAATGAAAAGGAGAAGGCGGTGGGATAGAGGGGAAGGTGGCTGAGTCCTTCTGGGTGGCCACCTCTTAAATAGAAACCTCTATTTGCTCATATAAATACCATGCTAAGTTTTTCAAATTCTCAAATCACATTTAAAAATACCTTTATTTCCAAGCTGTCCTGGATGAAGCACAGATGGGGATATCCATTTTACAACAAAATCAGACAACACTAAAGCAAACATTTCTGTTAATCCACGAAAACATTTTTCAGCTTAATTGATGCCAAACAGCACTGATATTTCCAAACCAAGAAATACATCAAAGAAAACCAGATATTCTTGTGCTAATAGAGAATGCCCAGTAAATACAATTTCCAGATCAACCCTACAGGAGGAAGACCGCTTCTCTCCAAGCACAAGCTGTCATTTCGAAAGCCTTCTCAGTGCGTTCTACGGTGGTATCACACCTCCCACCTTCTCCCCAGTTATCCATTTCCATTGTCATCGTATCTCCATTGTAAATGCTAAAGACTCAAGTATTTAGAAAAGAATTTGAAAGAGCTACTCGGTTCATGCAGGGGAAACTACCACACTGTGAGTTCCTTGAAGACAAGCCAAGTCATCTTATTCACCTGTTCCTTGAAGACAGCCCACGTGGCCTGCTGCTGTGCCCCACAGAAGATAACAAAATTTATTAATTGGAGTCATATTATTGAGTTCATGGATTTAATTTGTAAAGAAAAGTTTGTCAAAATCCAACCTTTGTTAAATACACGTGTAAAACTAACTTGATTTGCACAAAGACACTTTCATATATTAAAAGTTTCAAGAAATCTTTTAACTTAGACTGAATTATGTTCGTAAAACCTACTTCAGTTAGTATGGATGATATAAATGACTCAAGTTTTTCATTTTCTTCTCTCCCCTTCTTAGGAAAATTCCAAAAATTTTTCCAAAAAAGCAAGCTATCACCACCAAAACGACAGCAACAAAAGTCCCCAAATTCCTGTGTTAAATTGTTAGGAGTTTTTTTTTCCATACCGCTTAAGTTAACCCTCTGTTCCCCTCAGAGACACTGGAACTCTCTGCTTTTAGGAATAGAATATTCTAGCTGGAAAGGACCTTCCAAGAACATTCAGTCCAGGTCCTTCCTTTACAGAAGAGGAAAACTTGCCCGGCCACCACTGCTAATTAGAGGCGAAACTGAAGCTTCACAAGGGCAGGGACTAACATTGTGCTTTCAATGCCTATCTAGCACAATGCCTGGTACACAGTAGACATCCAACAGATATTTGTTGGATAAACAGATGACTTAACAGGAGCTAAAAATGCTGTCTCTGAGTTTCCTGTCCAGTCTTACTATGGCACCATGGCCAAGCCATAAGATCAGTTTGCAGCGATACACTAAATGGGAAATGAGGATGTCAGAGCCCGTGCTTGGAGATGGGCTTCTCCAGGGCTGAATTAATCTCTTGCCAGTTGTGGATACCAGGATGACGTTACAAAGAGAAACCTACAGATGCATCCTGGCTTACCATCGTACTTCTATTTCCTAACCTCTATTTTTTAGGCAGTCACTCCAGGAGCCAGATCCTTCTGGATGTCTGAACCCCTCCATACCTTCCACACAACCAGAATAGTAGCAAGTGCTTCTTCAAGGTCACTGGAATAAGGTGAGGTCCAGGGCACTAGAAGGAACTTAATGAAATGCAAACTTTCAAACTTGAACTATTTAAAACAAAATAATTTTTTTTTTAAAAAGGAAAAAGCAAGGAATGGAGAATGACAATTTCCAAAGTTGAAAATGGTTACTAAACTGTTCTAGATTTTCCCTACTAGTAAAAATGTGAAGTTAAAACTTCTCTGACTAAATGAGATGTACATGCTTTACTCTTATGAAACAGCAATGTAGTAACTGTCACCCTGATGACCTGAGAGAATTAATATACAACAACATAATAGATCCTCTTAAGGTCCTACTGACTATAGTAGCAGTGAAAGATGAGCCAGCCTCATCCAGAACTGTGGACTGGAGTGCTCTAAACTCAAGAGCCCTGAAAACACCTCCCCTCAGCCAACCCAATTCTCCCTAGTCTTCCAGGCTGACGGGCAGTGACCTAGTAAAATGGGCGCATTTGCCCAGCATTGGTTTCCTGACGGGCTTAGATAAGCCCATCAGAGAGGCCCCTCTCAGGCCCCAGTGTCTATAATTTCACGTACTCTTTGCATGTGTCACTTGGGCAGTTCTTTAAATTCTTCACCTGGAAATCTGCGGATGGTTTGTAGAAGAGTAGGAACAATTAATATGCATATATTTAATGAAAAATATATAAAATGTTGTGCTAATTCAGATTCTATTATTTTTTTCTAGGATAGACTAGTGGTAGCAAATACTAAAGTTTTAAGAAAATCATATGAGACAAAATGCTTAAAATTTTATATAGTAACTTCTTTTTTGGGGGGAGGGAGTACTCAAATTAGACAAAAGACTGCCAGTATTTTATTTTCTTGGAAAAAAGATATCAGTGCAACTTGGTAAAACTTGGTTTTGGTAGAATTCTTTGTGAATCATACCACAGTATTACTTATATATTCTGCAGATATGTATTCTCTGTCCAATTAAATTATCAGTGAGGGACTGTGTCACATTGCTTCATAACATGACTCAATGCTACCTATTCAATATGGATGGAAGAGAAGAAGGAAGGGAGGAAAAGAGGAAGGAAAAAAGAAGTAGAAGGAAGAAAGATCTTCCCTAGGTTTCTAGGTTTCTCCTGGTCAAGCATTTTATGGGTTAAGTATAAAGGGGGAGCACCTGCCGGGCTGTTTTCATGTTTGCTGAAGTAATTTTTTTTCTGAATTCCTCTACCACAAGTTTGATTACCTACTTGGTGAAACATCCTCAGGGCTTTTGAGGGATAGGCAGGCCAGTGTATAGTAAGCTAGTAACCTGAAAATGTGAGACAGGTAAGAGGGGGGTTATTTTCTGAACCATTTCCTTGATAAATGCATGCTCCAGAAACTTTATATCTTGCTCTGGGATGCTATTGGTTGAAACCTCCCTTTAAAAATGGCAGTTTCTAATACTCTGTTCTAATACAAGAGGAAAGACATGCTTTTAGTAATAAAAAGATTATATTATTTGGGGCTTAAACAAATATCAAATGTTTCTGAGCTATAAAAATTTCCTTCTGATGTGTGGTGTGTGTGTGCATGCATGCATGTGCATTGAGTGTAAGGGGAATCATTCTGTAATTTCACTTTCACTATTAGGAAGAATCTGGAAAAAGTTAACACCAATATTCAACTTTGAAAAAAGTCTACCAAAAATATTTAAACCAAAGGGCGCACACGTTGTTTTCCATTAACTTTGTTCTTCTCCCTGACCAATTCTGCCTTAAACAATGCACGTTTTTATGACCTGGGCTTAACTAAAAAATGCATTCACTTTGACTTCATTAAGCAATAAACAAGTGCATGATCTAAATGGGATTTGGTAGCCCCACTTCTTGGGATAAATTCAGCAGCAGTATGGTAGACATTTAAAATGCATAACTCTGGAAGAGAACAAATTGTCTAGAAATATATCCACACACACATGATCAACTGATTTTGATAAATGTGCAAAGGCAGTTCAATGGACAAAGGATAATCTTTTTCGTGAATGGTGCTGAACCTACCGGACATTCATAAACAAAAACATGAACCTTAACCAATACCTTCCAACTCACATGAAAACTAATTCTAAACGGGTCATAGGTCTGAATGTAAGAACTAAAACTATAAAACGTCTAGAAGAAAACACAGGAGAAAATCGTTAAAGTCTCAGGTTAGGCAAAGATTTAAATATGACACCAAAATCATAATCCATTTAAAAATGATAAATTGGACATCATCAAAATGTAAAGCTTCTGATCTGTAAGACAGTCTGAAAAGACAAACACAATCTAGGAGAAATATCTGTAGAACATTAACTGGTAAAGAATGTGTATCCAGGAAACATAAGAACTCTCAAAACTCACTAAAAAGAAAACAACCCAGGGACTTCCCTGGTGGTGCAATGGTTAAGAATCCGCCTATCAATGCAAGGGACACGGGTTAGAGCCCTGGTCCGGGAAGATCCCACCTGCTGCAGAGCAGCTAAGCCCGTGCGCCAGAACTACTGAGCCTGCATTCTAGAGCCCGCAAGCCACAACTACTGAGCCCAGGTACCAAAACTACTGAAGCCCGTGCGCCTAGAGCCCATGCTCCACAACAAGAGAAGCGCACCGCAATGAAGAGTAGCCCCTGCTCTCCGCAACTAGAGAAAGCCCGCACGCAGCAACAAAGACCCAACACAGCAAGAAAGAAAGAAAAGAAAGAAAAGAAGAAAGAAAATAAAAGAAAGAAAAAGAAAGAAAGAAAGAAAGAAAGAAAGAAAACAACCCAGTAAAAAAAAATGGGAAGAGATCTGAACAGACACTTTACCTAAGAAGGTACATGAACAGCAAGTAAGCACGTGAAAAGATACCCGACATCATTAGTCACTAGGGACATGCAAATTAAAACCACAAGATACCACTAAACAGGTATCAAAATGGTTCAAAAAACAAGAAACTGACAATACTAAGTGCTGGTGAAAATACACAAAACTGGAATCCTCACATACTGCTAGTGGGAATGCAAAATTGCATAGGCACTTGGGAAACAATTTGGCATTTTCTTTTATTTTTTAATAATCTTTATTGGAGTATAACTGCTTCACAATACTGTGTGTGTTTCTGTTGCACAACAAAGCAAATCAGCCATATGCATACACGTGTCCCCATATCTCCTCCCTCCCATCCTCCCTATCCCACCCCTCTAGGTCATCGCAAAGCACTGAGCCCATCTCCCTGTGCTATGCTGCTGCTTCCTACCAGCCAACTATTTTACATTTGGTACTGTATATATGTCAGTGTTACTCTCACTTTGCCCCAGCTTCCCCCTCCCACCCCATGTCCTCAAGTCCATTCTCTATGTCTACCTCTTTAGTCCTGCCCTGAAACTAGGTTCATCAGTACCATTTTTTTTTTTTTTAGATTCTATGTATATGTATTAGCATGGGGTATTTGTTTTTCTCTTTCTGACTTACTTCACTCTGTATGACAGTCTCTAGGTCCATCCATGTCTCTACAAATGACCCAATTTCATTCCTTTTTATGGCTGAGTAATATTTTATTGTATATATGTGCCACATCTTTATCCATTCATCTGTTTATGGACATTTACATTGGTTCCATGTTCTGGCTATTGTAAATAGAGCTGCAATGAACATTGTGGTGCATGTCTCTCTTTGAATTATGGTTTTCTCAGGGTATATGCCCAGTAGTGGGATTGCTGGGTCATATGCTAGTTCTATTTTTAGTTTTTTAAGGAACCTCCATACTGTTCTCCATAGTGGGTGTATCAATTTACATTCCCACTAACAGTGCAAGAGGGTTCCTTTTTCTCCACACCCTCTCCAGCACTTATTGTTTGTAGATTTTTTGATGATGGCCATTCTGACCAGTGTGAGGTGATACCTCATTGTAGTTTTGATTTGCATTTCTCTGATACTTAGTGACGTTGAGCATCTTTTCATGTGCCTCTTGGCCATCTGTATGTCTTCCTTGGTGAAATGTCTATTTAGGTCTTCCACCCATTTTTTAACTGGATTGTTTGGTTTTTTTGATATTGAGCTCCACGGAGCTCCACGAGCTGTTTGTGCATTTTGGAGATTAATCCTTTTCCTGTTGTTTCATTTGCAAATATTTTCTCCCATTTTGAGGGTTGTCTTTTTGTCTTGTTTATGGTCTCCTTTGCTCTGCAAAAGCTTTTAAATTTCATTAAGTCCCATTTGTTTATGTCTGTTTTTATTTCCATTACTCTAGGAGGTGGGTCAAAAAAGATCTTGCTGTGGTTTATGTCAAAGAGTGTTTTTCCTATGTTTTCCTCCAAGAGTTTTATAGTGTCTGCTCTTATATTTAAGTCTTTAATCGATTTGGAGTTTATTTTTGTGTATGGTGTTAAGGAGTGTTCTAATTTCATTCTTTTACATGTAGCTGTCCGGTTTTCCCAGCATCACTTATTGAAGAGACTCTTTTCTCCACTGTATGTTCTTGCCTCCTTTGTCATAAATTTGGTGCCCATATCTGTGAGGGTTTATCTCTGGGCCTTCTATCCTGCTCCATTGATCTATATTTCTGTTTTTGTGCAAGGACCATACTGTCTTGATTACTGTAGCTTTGTGGTATAGGTTGAAGTCAAGGAACCTGATTCCTCCAACTCCATTTTTCTTTCTCAAGATTGCTTTGGCTATTTGGGGTCTCTTCTGTTTCCATATGAATTGTAAAATTTTTTGTTCTAATTCTATGAAGAATGCCATCGGTAGTTTGATAGGGATTGCAATGACTCTGTAGATTGTTTGGGTCAGTATAGTTATTTTCACAATATTGATTCTTCTAATCCAAGAACATGGTATATTTCTCCATCTGTTTATGTCATCTTTGATTTCTCTCATCAGTGTTTTACAGTTTTCTGAGTACAAGTCTTTTGCCTCCTTAGGTAGGTTTATTCCTAGGTATTTTATTCTTTTTGTTGCAGTGGTAAATGGGAGTGTTTCCTTAATTTCTCTGATTTTTCGTTGTTGCTGTACAGGAACGCCAGAGATTTCTGTGCATTAATTTTGCATCCTGCAACCTTACCAAATTCATTGATTAGCTCTAGTAGTTTTCTGGTGGCATCTTTAGGATTCTCTATGTATAGTATCATGTCATCTGCAAACAGTGACAGTTTTACTTCTTCTTTTCCAATTTGTATTCCTTTTATTTCTTTTTCTTCTCTGATTGCTGTGGCTAGGACTTCCAAAACTATGTTGAATAAGAGTGGTGAGAGAGGACATCCTTGTCTTGTTCCTGATCTTGGTGGAAATGCTTTCAGTTTTTCACCATTGAGGACGATGTTGGCTGTGGGTTCGTCATATATGGCCTTTATTATGTTGAGGTAGGTTCCCTCTATGTCCATTTTCTGGAGTTTTTATCATAAATGGGTGTTGAATTTTGTCAAAAGCTTTTTCTGCATCTATTGAGATGATCATACAGTTTTTATTCCTTAGTTTGTTAATGTGGTATATCACATTGATTGATTTGCATATATTGAAGAATCCTTGCATCCCTGGAATAAATCCCATTTGATCATGGTGTCGATCCTTTTAATGTGCTGTTGAATTCTATTTGCTAGTATTTTGTTCAGGAGTTTTGCATCTATGTTCATCAGTGATATTGGTCTATAATTTTCTTTTTTTGTGATATATTTTTCTGGTTTTTATATCAGGGTGATGGTGGCTTTGTAGAATGAATTTGGGAGTGTTTCTCCCTCTGCAACGTTTTGGAAGAGTTTGAGAAGGATTAGTGTTAGCACTTCTCTAAATGTTTGATAGAATTCACCTATGAAGCTATCTGGTTCTGGGCTTTTGTTTGTTGGAAGATTTTTTTTTTTTTTTGCGGTACACGGGCCTCTCACTGTTGTGGCCTCTCCCATTGCGGAGCACAGGCTCCGGACGCGCAGGCTCAGTGGCCATGGCTCATGGGCCCAGCCACTCTGTGGCATGTGGGATCTTCCCAGACCGGGGCACAAACCCATGTCCCCTGCATCGGCAGGGGGACTCTCAACCACTTTGCCACCAGGGAAGCCCCTGTTGGAAGATTTTTAATTATAGTTTCAATTTCATTACTTGTGATAGGTCTGTTTATATTTTCTAATTCTTCCTGGTTCTGTCTTGGAAAATTGTACCTTTCCAAGAATTTGTCCATTTCTTTGTGATTGTCCATTTTATTGGCATATAGTTGTTTGTAGTAGTCTCTTATAATCCTTTGTATTTCTGCAGTTTCAGTTGTGATTTTTTTTCATTTCTAATTTTATTGATTTGCGTCCTCTCCCTATTTTTCTTGATGAGTCTGGCTAAGGGTTTGTCAATTTTGTTTATCTTCTCAAAGAACCAGCTTTTAGTTTTATTGATCTTTGCTATTATTTTCTTTGTTTCTATTTCATTAAATTCTGCTCTGATCTTTATGATTTCTTTCCTGTTGCTAACTTTGGGTTTTCTCTGTCCTTCTTTCTCTAGTTGTTTTTAAGTGTAGGGTTAGATTGTTTATTTGAGATTTTTCTTGTTTCTTGAGGTGAGACTGAATTGCTATAAACTTCCCTTCCTCTTAGAACTGCTTTTGCTGTGTCCCATAGGTTTTCGGTGGTTGTGTTTTCATTGTCATTTGTTTCTATGTATTTTATGATTTCTTCAGTGATCTCTTGGTTATTTAGTAGCACACTGTTTAGCCTCCATGTACTTGCACTTTTTACAGGTTTTTTTTCCTGTAATTGATTTCCAATCGCATAGCGTTGTGGTCAGAAAAGATACTTGATACAATTTCAATTTTCTTAAATTTTCTGAGGCTTGATTTGTGACCCCAGATGTGATCTATCCTGGAGAATGTTCCGTGTGCGCTTGAGAAGAAAGTGTATTCTGCCACTTTTGGGTGGAATGTTCTATAAATATCAATTAGATCTATCTGATCTATTGTGTCATTTAAAGCTTGTCTTTCCTTATTTATTTTGTTTGGATGATCTATCCATTGGTGTAAGTTGGGTGTTAAAATCCCCTACTATTATTGTGTTACCGTCAACTTCTCCTTTCATGGTTGTCAGCATTTGCCTTATGTATTGAGGTGTTCCTATGTTGGGTGCATAAACATTTATAATTGTTATAAATTATAGATCTTCTTCTTGGATTGATCCTTTGATCATTATGTAGTGTTCCTCCTTATCTTTTGTAATAGGCTGACACAAGTATTGCTACTCCAGCTTTCTTTTGATTTCCATTTGCATGGAATATCTTTTTCCATCCCTTCACTTTCAGTCTGTATGTGCCCCTAGGTCTGAAATGGGTCTCTTGTAGAGAGCATATATATGGGTCTTGTTTTTGTATCCATTCATCCAGTCTGTGTCTTTTGGTTTGGGCATTTAATACATGCAAGGTTATTATCGATATGTATGTTTCTATTACCATTTTCTTAATTGCTTTGGGTTTGTTTTTGTGGGTCTTTTTTTTCTCTTGTGTTTCCCACCTAGAGAAGTTTCTTTAGCATTTGTTTTAAAGCTGGTTTGGTGGTGCTGAATTCTCTTAGCTTTTGCTTGTCTGAAAAGCTTTTGACTTCTCCATCGAATCTGAATGAGATCCTTGCTGGTTAGAGTAATTTTGGTTATAGGTTTTTCTTTTTCATCACTTTAAGTATATCCTGCCACTCCTTTCTAGCCTGCGGAGCATCCACTGAAAAATCAGCTGATAACCTTATGGGGATTCCTTTGTATGTTATTTTTTGTTTTTCCCTTGCTGCTTTTAATATTTTTTTCTTTGAATTTAATTTTTATTAGTTTGATTAGTATGTATCTTGGTGTGTTTTTCCTCGGATTTATCCTGTACGGGACTCTGTGCTTCCTGGACTTGGGTGACTATTTCCTTTCCCATGTTAGGGAAGTTTTCGACTATAATCTCTTCAAATATTTTCTCAGACCCTTTCTTTTTCTCTTCTTCTTCTGGGATCCCTGTAATTCAAATGTTGGTGCTTTTAGTGTTGTCCCAGAGGTCTCTGAGATTGTCTTCAATTCTTTTCATTCTTTATTCTGCTCCTTGGCAATTATTTCCATTTTATCTTCCAGCTCACTTATTTGTTCTTCTGCCTCAGTATTCTGTTATTGATTCCTTCTAGTGTATTTTTCATTTCAGTTATTGTGTTGTTCATCTCTGTTTGTTTGTTCTTTAGTTCTTCTAGATCTTTTTTAAACATTTCTTGTATTTTCTCAATCCCGGTCTCCATTTCGAGATTCTGGATCATCTTTATTATCATTACTCTGAATTCTTTTTCAGGTAGATTGCCTATTTCCTCTTCATTTATTTGGTCTTGTAGGTATTTAACTTGCTCCTTCATCTGTGACATATTTTTTTGCCGTCTCACTTTTTTTTTTTTTTTTTTTTTTTTTTTTATGAGTGGTTTGTGTTCCTGTCTTACTGGTTGTTTGGCCTGAGGCTTCCAGCACTGGAGTTTGTAGGCTATTGGGTACAGTTGGGTCTTGGTGCTGAGATGAGGAACTCGGTGAGACCTCCCTCCGACGAATATTCCCTGGGATCTGAGGTTCTCTGTTAGTCCAGGGGTTTGGACTTGGAGCTCTCACTGCAGGATCTTTGGCCTGACCCTGGGCTTGTGAACCAAGATTCCGTTGGAAACTAACAACAGATATGTTAGAAAGAATACAAAAATAAAAATATAGATGAATCAACAACTGGAAGGTACATTAGTACCACAATAGTAAAAAAGAGGAGAAGGGAAAAGAAAAAAAAGTGTGGGGGGGAAGCCCTTGGCTGTGGAGGGCGGGGCCTAAGCAAGGGCAAGGTTTGGGTGGTGGGCAGGGCCTATGCTCAGGAACAACAGGGCTGGAAAGGGCCCTGGGGTCTGTGCAGGTGGGGCTTAGGTTCAAGGAACAGAAGGGGCCTAGGCATGCCCCCCAACCTGGTCTCAGAGGGCAGGGGACCTCACCTGGGAGCCCAGCAGCCTTCCTGGTTTCCAGTGGGTGGGGCAAATGCACTCCTCTCCTCTTCTGCTCCTCCTGTCTGGGGTCTGGGAGGACCCCTCCCGCCTGCCTCTCCTGATCTCCTGGCCTCCCTCCTAAGCCCTCAAGGACCCACGTGGCCTGGAGGGGGCTTTGGAGGGCAAGGGATTAAAAGGGGCTTTGGAGGGCTTTGGAGGGCAAGCCTGGGAGCTCAGCAGTCTCCGCTGCCTGAGTGGGCAGGGCAAACGCCAGCCGCTTCTCTGCCACTCCTCCTGGATGGCTCCTCGCGCCTGCCTCTCCTGATCTCCCCCGCCTCAGGGGCACCGATCCTGTCTGGCCTCCACTTCTCCTCCCCCCTCAGTCCCCCTACATCCTACCGGTTCACTCTGGGCTTCCTCCCATCTCCTTAAGTGTCAGAGTTTCCCATCAGCGGCCGGCAGGCACTGTGGGTAGACGCTGACTCCATGGCTTCCCACACCACCATCTTGACTCTGCCTCCTGGCATTTTCTTATAAAGTTAAACATACACTTATCATGTGGCCCAGTAATCTCACCCCTGGGCATTTACCCAAAGGAAATTGAAGCTTACATTAACATAAAACCCTATACATGAACATTTATAGTGGCTTAATGCATAATTTCAAAAACTGGAAGCAACCTAAATGTCCTTTGATTGGCAAATGCATAAACAAACCTGCACCTCCACACAGTAAAAATAAATGAAACTACTGATGTACACAATAACACTGGTGGATCTCAGACATATTATGCTCAGTGAAAGAAGCCACATCCCGCCTAATTCCATTTTATGATAATCTGGAAACAGCAAGATCATAGGAAGAGAAAACAGATTGCCGGGGCTGGTGGTGGAGAAAAGGGTTGACTACAAAGGGACAGTACGGTATAGGGAAACTTTCAGAGTGATGGAAGAGTTCTGTATCTTAATTGTGGTGGTAGTTACATGACTGTATTTGTTCATCAAAACTCATAAAACTAGGGTTTCCCTGGTGGTGCAGTGGTTGAGAGTCCGCCTGCCGATGCAGAGGATACGGGTTCGTGCCCCGGTCTGGGAAGATCCCACATGCCGCGGAGCGGCTAGGCCCGCGAGCCATGGCCACTGACCCTGTGCGTCTGGAGCCTGTGCTCCGCAACGGGAGAGGCCACAACAGTGAGAGGCCTGCGTATCGCAAAAAGAAAAAAAAAAAACTCATAAAACTTTACAACAAAAATAGTAAATTTTTCTGTATGTAAACAAAAAAGTGAATAAACAATCAATATCTCATATAAATGTCTAACAGAGGACCGTCCAAATAAATTATGGGCCACTTCACAAAGGGATAAAATATTCTTTTCAAAAAAGAATAAGCTAGGTTTAAATGCAATAGCCGGAACACATGTCTAAGAGAGAAAAACCAAGTTGCAGAAGTGTAGGCATATGGTCATTCCATTTTAATGAACCTATGCATGTGTATGTTAGTAACTCTATGGGAAAAAAAAACTAAGGAGAAATAGTCACCCAAATAGTAAGACAGATATTTTCTGAGAAGTTGGATGATAAAGGACTTTCATTTTCTATGATACACGTATTATAAAAATGTATGAAGTTTTTAAACAGATTTTTTTCATAATACAAAATCATAAAGCTATAAAATCTTATGTCTTGAGCTGAAGATATCCATGTATTTCCCCAGAAGAGCAGAGAATTTAAGTGATTTCCTGACAGGCAATTAAGAATAGGTTTTAGCAATAATTTGAAATGGAAGCTGGATTCAGAGTCTAGAGTCAGATCTGAAGGTAAGACTGGCAGTTTCCCCTCGAGCCAGCATTTGTGCCACCCATTAGCAAGTGCTACCAGGTTTAAAAGAACATTTTAGTAACCAATGAAAAAGGAAAACCAACATGAAACAATGACCTACAAGCAAAGGTGCATGAAAAGTGAAGTTTTTTTTACAGCTTCCAAACCCTATAAGTGCTTTTTAAACACTTACGTTCTCTCGAATCTGAAGTTGTTTTTTCACAGTAAAATGTCTAATCTCTCTAAAACCACGTATATCCATTATAGGCCAGAGAACTCCTCTTGGCCAAGCAACGCAAGAAAATCTATGATAAACATGACAGCAATCCAACAATGAACATAATATCAGAGTTCAACGAAACCCTGGGAAATGTAGATCTCGAATATTTTCTTGGAACTTTCTTCTTCCATGTAAGCCAGAATATGGAAGTTTTTATTAAGATTGCATTCAGTGAAAATAAAATGGCGATGCTATAGGTTCTACACAAGTGTTGGTCAATGTTAGGCTTTGAGTGTAACATTAAAAAAAAAATTAATTGGAAACACAGATTGACTCCTCAAGAGTCACATGGGTCCCAAGATTTTCCTTAAGAAGAACAGCATGTGGAAGAGATACTTCTGAAAAGAAAAATGAATACAAGTCTAGAAACATTCCTGTTTTCTGATTTACTGGGCTATTTACTGGCATTCACTGGAGTCCAGTAAGAGAACTCTATAGATGAAGTTGTGAACCCCTGGGGTTGGCAAATCTTTTCATGAGTCTGAAGAGGGTTCCACAGACCAGGGAGTCTGCCGAAATGAAGTCCCCTTTCCTTGGCCCATCCTCAACTGTAAAGGAAACTGCATTTTTTCAGATACAACTTTTCAGATCGATAATCGGGCTCCTGTATATTTCCTTACAGATGTTCAAATGTTCCCAGAAGAGCTTGTTTTAAATAGCTTTCATTTTAAAACAGTCTGGTTTTAATGAAAATGGGCTTGAATGAAGAGTTTTATGCAGCAATCATGGCTTATGTCTGAAGCCTCTAAGTCTTCTCCATTATGAGTTTTACTCTAAGTACAAAAGGATGAAGAAAAGAACATAGGAAATAAAACACCTAACAGAAGAAGAATATATGTTTATAGTATTTTAATACTGACAAAAATATTCCTTCAAAAAGAACTTGCATTCTGAGATTTCCTTCTACCAGCACCATAGATTTCCTCATTCTACCATCGATGGTAGTCTGCATGCTCCAGTCTACACCCTTCAGACTTCTGAAAAGCTCTTCTGTACTTTCACTTTCCATTCCATTAAAGAGGAAGATTGATTCTTCCTTAGAGGGAACCCCTTTTGGAATCAGAGGTTGGCTCTCAGGCCATGATCTAAAACATATACCACAGGTGTCCCATCAATGTTCATTCTCCCCTTCTTTCTCACTCTTTGCTCTTGACAGTCTCATTTCCAATCCAGGTTGCACATCTGATTATCAGATGCATCAAAACAAGACCCTTAAAATACCAATTTCATCAGATAACTTCCTTGCTCAAAATTTTCCGGTTGCTCCCAACTGCCCACAGAATGTAGGCTGAACTTATCTTCCTGGCATTCAGGGCCCTCTGTAATCTGACTCCAGTTACTTTAAGATTCTCTAGCACATTTTTAAGACAAATTTCTAGTGGACCAGTTTTCTCACTGATTCCTGTCTTTAGATGGCAAGCCCCAAGCAAAAACTTCACTGTCCTCAATTTCAAGCATATCTTTTGCATGAGGACTGGCTGCCCTACCCCTGCTCTGCTAGATCACAATAGCCATAGTAACAGCTGCCAAATAATTAGTGCCTCCTGCACATCATGCACTTCCCTTATGGTATCTCATTTCATCATGGTAACAATTTGTAAAGAAGGCATTTTGATCCCTGTTTTACAGATAAGGAAATTGGAGCTCAGTGACATTGACTTAAGACCATGTTGCTGTTACAGAAGGGTGAAAACGAGATTTTCTCCTAAGACTATCTGACCCTAGAGCCACTGCTGCCTTCTTTTCCTGGCTCTGTGCTGCCTTCATCTATCTCTTCTGCTCTGAACCTTGTCCAGATTTATCTTTGAAATCACTAATTTGACACTTAATCTCATTCTGTTTTGAACGGCTAATTACATGGTTCACTTGTGCTTATACCTTCCCAATGTGGCTGTTAGATGGCAGTGACTTTACACTACCAAGAAACCACCTCCAGCAGCCTCTAGCACGGTGCTATGGACGTAGCAAGGATGCAGCGGGTGAGTGTGGCCTGAAATCCTACATATATGTTCCTTTTTGAACTGGGTTCTCCCCCTGGCTTCCTATTTCTGTTAATAGCACTGTCACTTTTTGTGGAGTTAATGTTATCAAATGAAGAGTATATCTTTATGCCTTTAGCCCATGTAACTAGCAGAGGGTGTGACTCATAAACGATGTGAAGAGGGAGGTTAGCTTCACTGTAATATCAGTTGTCTAGCATGAATGAAATATTGAATGAATGGGGTTAAGGAAATCATCTGAAGAAGGATCTTTATAAATAATCCACATTGGAATTTCATATTTTTTCTCTAAGCATACCTCAATTTCATAAGGCAGCATTCATTCAAACCAAAATTTAATTTCCTACAATGGAATAAAAATGAAACAATTTGAGATTCTATAATGTTTTCTTATGGAAGCCGGCTAGCATGAAAGTTGGAAAGCATACAGCTATGTTTAACACAGCTACTTTGCTCTGACTACTTTGGCTGAAAACTTCTTTTCAGTGTTCTAAATTGTGCAATGATGAATACCTCTATCTTTTTCGCAAACCACAGCCCCATTAAGTTCTTCCAGTGGACACTCCTTACTCATTGCCTCTTAGAGCAGGTTCACTGTGGAACGTCCAGCATCGTCAACAAGCACTGTGCTTTTCCAGTGACTCATGCCTTACTGATGAATTTGTAAAGGATCCTTGCTAAAAGTGAAAATTATAACTAATTTTGAAAATGGAGGTTAAAAGATTTTATGTTTGTTGATATAAAGTCTTTTGTGAACAAGATAAAAGCCTTGCTGAACCTAAATAATTATTTAGGTTTTGGATGTTTATTCATTTCCCTTATTTGGTGGAGAGAGAGAGAGAGAAAACCACAGGGACTATTTAGTCTATATATCCGCTACCGGACGATCTGTGAGTATTTTTATAGGCTTCTATTATGTGGTCTTTAAGCAGCATATTCATGCCAGCTGGGTGGACTGGAAGAGAAAACACATCTCTGAGAAGAAGCTGTTATTGGGTCAGTAATATGCTAACTAAAAGTGTTTATGCAACCATCTGTGGGATCCCCAATAGGAGAGGCTTGTTTCTAGAACCCTCAGTGCTGCTGCATCTTACGTGGTCTCTACTAGTTTTATGGATGCCTGAAACGTTCTCTCTGATGATGATGGGAACAAAGGTGTTAGTGAACCTGGTAGATTCATAAGGTATGTTTTACACTTAATAGGGATTTACAATCATGGCCTAATAACTTGGTAGACGTACAGAGTTTCTAGGGAGCCAAGTTGCCCTAATGACAGTTCTATGCAGAGTATATCAACATCACATTACACTGACCTATATACAACACTTGTGCATAGTAAAAGAGCATTTAAATCAGGAGATGAGATGTCCTGTGTGAGTAACTAAGTGAATAACTTGTGCACCCAGTCTGGCACTTTGGGAAGTGTAAGAATTTAGTTTTGCAAGAGTAAGTGTTGGGTGAAGATGAGAGGAACAAAGAGAAGGAGGCCCACTGTCTCTGGCTTTGAACATGGAAGGAGTCCCTTTGTACGTGTAGTTTATGGTTGGTTTGATGTAGCTCTTAAGAAATGCACAAATTATTCCTTTAAAAACTGTGCTTCATTATTTCAATGGTAATAAAATTACTTGGAACTGGTAGTGTCAGAATAAGTTTTGTTCTTGTCAAGTACTCCTCAGCACAGCTCTGTTTCCTAGGCCTTACCCAGCTCTTCACTTCCATCATCTCCGGCCCCCAGGAGTTTCCTTATTTCTGTATCTGCCCTCTTTTCAATATAACAGCATGGAGAAAAAACCACTCTTCTTTGTTAAGATAAGCCGAGGGACAAACAGGTTGTGTGAAAAAGATAAAACATGTCTCAAACATACTTAGAGCCAAGACCTGGTCTCATGGGTCTCATTAAGGCAGAGCTGGATGGTGCTTCCAGTGACTTCCAGGCCCTTTGGTAACTGATAATCCTGGTGTGGTTTACAAAGCTGGTGTTGGTTGGACTGTTACACAATTTTCGCTCATTCTCTACATGCCATGGCAGTGGAATTGCCATCAATTCCCCAACCCAGATCTGGAAGAGTATAAAATCACTGCTCTGGTTTCAATGACCTGACATTACAGACTTTTATTTCTATGCAGGTAGTAGATGGCTTCTCCTAAAACAAATAAACAACAACAACAACAAAACCCAAAGATCTGAGAACCCTGGGCTCTGATTCCCATGTGGCCATAATCAGCTAGAGCTGAGCTGAGCCCAGTCCCTACGGTATAACTCAGGGCCCCTGATCATATTTCCATTACCTATCTGGTCCTTGCAAGCGTGTGAGTCTGCTATCTCTGTAGAATTTAGAGTAAGATTAATTGTACAAGGCCTTTAATACTCTTATGTTTTCCATATTTGTATAAATCAAACCAAACCTGGATTTTACCAAGGTCTATGACGAATTTTAGGACACCATCGAAGGCATAAGTGTGTTTGAGAGTTGATGGGGACAGAACAGATCAAAAAGCACTGAGTCTGGTAGAAGAACCGAGATCTTGTCTTGGTTCCTTTCATCTCATTTCTAGGCCTTGGTTTCCAAGGAGTCTGTACGTGTCTGATGTGCATGATTAAACCAGTCCTAAAGCCCAGAACAACCCAGATGCATATTTATGTGTGTTACTTATCAGTTGGAGTTGACCAAAGCACCGATATGTGCCACACAGATAAGGGAGCTAGTCCGATATTCCGATATTCAAGGCAAGACATTTAAAATAATAATAACCACCACCACCACCACCATTTGCTTATCTGCATGTATTAGCATTTTGGTAATATTTTGCAATTGTTGCTGCTCAACAATATCTATTTCCCAGGGTCTCTTGCCTTAGGTTGGCCACATGACTAATTCTGCTCAGCCTAAGTGCACACTGCTTGTGTAATCTCCAGCCTGGTGCACGCGCTCCTTCTCTCCCTTCCTCCCTCTCTCCCCTTCTCCCCACCCCCTCTACCTCATTTGCCTGCTTCAAGTGTAAGTCAGCAGAGCCTCAGGATGGAAGCACTTGGGTCCCTCCCTAGGCCACTAATTAGAGGGGAGTTGCCTGACGCATGTCAGAATTTGATGTGAGTGAGGAATAGACCTCTGTTATATTAAGACACTGCAATTTCAGGATTTATTTGTTATCACAGTGTAACTTAGCTTGTAATATAACGATCAGTCAAGATAGATAAATTGGCTGCCAAAGCTGATATAAGATTGCAACTGTCATCTATAATCCATAATTTCAAATTTTTATATTTATCAAAATGCCTTGCTTTATTACAAGCATCATATTAAGCTTATATTAAACTTACGAATTTTTAAAGACCTCGCTGATGTTACTTATTGTTTTTGTAATATATTTTAACTTATAAAATATATTTATACTAATAAAACGTAAAATAATAAGATTCAACAACAATAAGTTCAGTACTTCCCTCTATACAACAAAAGCGCAACCACTGCCTCGAAGCAACACAAGAGGCAGAAACCATACCTACGAAATTCATGCTATCCATTGATTTCACATTCTGCTAGGTGTAAGACAGGAAGAGTTACCAAGAGCTGTAGGAAATCCTAAAAGAATGAATTAACCCTGTCATTTTTTAATTTAGTTTTCAGAAAAGGGATGTAAAGCTGTTAAAAATAGAACTCCCAATAAACACGTGGAACTAAAACATGTGACCACACTTCTATGTCTCAATTCCACATGTCAGGATTGTGATACTTATCTGTATTAGTTACCTATTTCTCAGTAATCTATTACCTCAAAAATTAAAGGCCTAAATAATAATAAATATTTATTATCTCAGTTTCTGTGGATCATGAATTCAAGAGTGGCTTAGTGCAGGGTTCTGGCTCTGCAGGCTGTGCTTCCAAAATAGCCCATTCACACTGAGAGCAAGTTGGTGCTAAGTGTGACAGGGGCTTCAGTTCCTCACCACGGGGACCTTCTCCATGAAGACATCTCTCACGACTGAGTGTCCTTATGATGTGATGTGATGGCTGGCTTCCTCAACAGGGGGTGATCCATTCAGTTCCTCACCACAGGGACCTTCTCCATGAAGACATCTCTCACGACTGAGTGTCCTCATGATGTGACGGCTGGCTTCCTCAACAGGGGGTGATCCAAGAGAGAGAGAGCAAGGTGGAAGCCACGGTATCTTTTTTGCGGTACGCGGGCCTCTCACCGCTGTGGCCTCTCCTGCTGCGGAGCACAGGCTCCGGACGCGCAGGCTCCGCGGCATGTGGGATCTTCCTGGACCGGGGCACGAACCCGCGTCCCCTGCATCGGCAGGCGGACTCTCAACCACTGCACCACCAGGGAAGCCCGACGGTATCTTTTATGACCTAGCCTCGGTGGTTAAGAATCCACCTGCCCATATTCTGTCACTCTGTCATGTCTGAAATATCCTACTGGCACAAAGGCTTACCCTTTCCAGCGTGGGAGGGGACTACACAGCATGTGAATACCAGGAAGTCAGAATCATCAGGTGCCATCTTGAAGGCTGGCTACCACACAGTACTCTTCAAAGAGGAATGTCTCATCCAAAATTAAACATGTAAAGTACACACCTGTTCAAACTGTGTTTATCAGTTGGGAGTGAAATATCTCTCCAAATATATTTACCTTAATCACACTTTTCAAAAATGTCATATTTGGGGGAAAACACTGGAGAATTTTCATGAAGACCTGTATATTCACAGAGGGACATGCTGGCCTCCAAACAATGGACTCTCCCCTGGAAAGTATGCAGTTAAAAGGAACCAGAAATGTCTTGTTGACATAGCAAGTCTGTTATTAATCTTCTCATGTACAGATAACCAATTAAACAAAGAAACTTCTCAGCTTAGTTCAACGTATCATGTAGTTTGCCTTTCTCAATCCAAAAGAAAGAAAAAGGAAGTATGTACTGGACTTCTTAGAAATTTGAACTTTAAAGCTGGATCTAAATATCACAGCAACAGGGCTTCCCTGGTGGCACAGTGGTTAAGAATCCACCTGCCCATGCAGGGGACACAGGCTCGAGCCCTGGTCCGGGAAGATCCCACATGCTGTGGAGCAACGGAGCCTGTGCGCCACAACTACTGAGCCCACGTGCTGCAACTACTGAAGCCCATGCACCTAGAGCCCGTGCTCTGCAACGGGAGAGGCCACTGCAATGAGAGGCCCATGCACCGCAACAAGGAGCGGCCCCCGCTCGCCACAACTAGAGAAAGCCCGTGTGCAGCAACGGAGACCCAACGCAGCCAAAAATAAATAAATTAATTAAAACATCACAAGTAAATAAACGATGTATCCAGGAAAACATATATGGAAAATTCTAGTATGATAAAATATTCTCTGGGAAAAAAACCCACTTATTAAATTAGTTTCCTCTTTTTTTTTTCCCAACCAATTTTTTTTCCAGCTCAACATCTTATCCTAATTTCCTCCATTTATGAAAATGTCATAATGGAGCCCCAGCATCACTCTGAGCTGACCACCTTTCTTGGAGGTGCCTCTTACAGTCTCTTCTTGGGATGACAAGATTGCCATCCAAATGCTATGTCTTGGAGCAAAGCTGGGCTGAATCTTCACAGCTTGAGGTATTAGGGCTTATTCTGTCTATTGGAACCTGGAAACCAAAAAGCACCTAGACTTTATATGTTAGAGCAATAATGGAGCCATAGGCACTATCTCTAAAAATAAATACCACCTCACCATTCCTGACTATGGCAATGGGTTTAGCTATCGACCAAAACCCAATTTTATTATAAATTAATTGACTTTCAATGGAAGAAAACAGGAGTGAGAGAGGAGGCTAGGAAAACATCTCTGTCAAGCTCTGCTTCAAAACGCGGACGGCAACAGCAGATTGGATGGAAACAGGAAAGGTACTGTGGGGAGTCAGACGAAGCCCACGTCAGTGAAGAGTGAAGTAAAAGTGAAGGCTTCGAGCCAAAAAGAGGCTGGAAACAGATGGCAGCAAAATTAAAGCATCTGATTAGGCTGGAGATCTTAGGTGGCTGTCAGCTAACAAATATAAACAAATTGGGGAGACTTGACGTATAAGAAACAGTGTTAAGAAAAGAACTCAGTCATGCTTAACTCTCAATAATCATTGACCACGTTACTGTGAAGTTCCATGCATTTGTAAATAAAGATTAAATTGAATAAATATAAAGTACAAAAGTAATAATTATCTGGAAGAACATTTCTAGATAATCATAACAAAACATGGGGGGTTAGAATGGGGAAAGATGTTAATGTATTCTAGAGGTTATCTATCCTGATGAATAAAAAAAGCAATTTGTAAAGTAGTATTACTTTTAATATTGTTCTACTTTTCTATATACAAAATATGTAAATATATACGGCAGAGAAAATGCTTTGTTAGGACACACACCAGATTTTTGAAGTGGTAACTGAGAGAACATTTGTGCTCTTTTGTATTATTTAAATTAAAAAAAAAGAAAAACTCTTTAAAAAAATCCTTTTTAAATAAAAACTTTTAAAAATAGCAAATTTCCCAAAATATATATATATATATATTTTTCAAAATATATTTTTAAAATATAGAATCTCTTATTTTTTGGCATTGATATGCTGATGATGTTTCCTGCATTTTGTCAGTAAAACATTCACAGTTCATGCTAGACATTATGGCAGCCCTGGATGTGCTCTCTCTTCAAGAAAGCACTTGCCTTTGAGCTGGATGGAGTGTAATTAGTGGACAGCCTTCAGCTGTCACCCACTGGCAGCCTCCTCTGCTTCTGAGCCAAGGCCAAGGCCACACTCCTCCCGGCTGGACCAGCCAATGACTAAGGATGGTGAAGGCATGATCCTTGAGGGCCCCGTCACTCCCTCCAAGGAATCTCCCCTTCCCAATCTGTTTCGGAACAGATAATCTCTGCTCCCAAATCCCCCTTGCGTTGGTCATGTCTTTGTCAGATCTGCATCCAGATCTGAGGCTCTCCCTCCCTGGTCCTGCTTCCCCCTTCCTTCCTTTCACAGTTGTCTGATACATACTTTAGCCAAAGGTTTTCCTGCTCAGTCCTGTTCCCCCCACACCTTTTATCTTTCAAAGCTATTACCAGCTACCCCACAACCCTGTCTCAGCACCTGCTTCTTGGAGGACCCAACCAACAAAGACATCTTTTGGAGACTTTATACACTTTACAAGAACTCTTCTTTTTTCTGAGAACTCCTCTCTCCACCCTCACCCCATAATCCCTTGCCCAGCCTTGTTTTTCTCATTTGGCTTTGTCCTGACAGTATTGGCTATGGAGGGAGCAGACACATAATCCAAGCTACACCAATTACTATTTTTTTAATCATCTCTTTCTTTATGTTTTTCCCCATGTTCAATATTAGTTATTTATGTTATACATATTAGTGTGTATATGTCAATCCCAATCTCCTAGTTCATCCCACCACCATCACACCTACACCAATTACTACTGTAACCGATAAATTCTTCCGTTTCCCCCACTTTAAAAAAATTGTTTTTATTGATATATATTTGATTTACAGTGTTAATTACTGCTGTACAGCAAAGTGACTCAGTTATACATGTATATATATTCTTTTTTCATATTCTTTTCCATTATGGTTTATCACAGGATATTGAATATAATTCCCTGTGCTATATAGTAGGACCTCGTTGCTTATCCCAGTTTCCCCTTTATGATGTACATGCTACCTCAATTAAACTTCTCTCACTTGTAACCACAATTCTCAGCTAATATAGTCAATGACTGTGTCTCTCACTCCTAGTATACGCATGTACTGGACTTATATTTTATGGAGATTCCTGAAAGGCAAGCTGAAAAGAAAGTATCCATAAAGAAAATACCATTTTCCCAGTGATTTCCATCATAAAATGACAAGTTTAGACCTTTAAAGGTTTGATCTCAAGAAATGTAGCTTGGATTAAGCACTGATTTTGAGTCTGGAGACCCAGTTACAAATTCCAGCTTTGCCGTTAACTGGTTATGCATCACTGGGCAAGCCACATCACTTTCCTGGGGCTTGGTTTTGTGATTTATAAAATGTGGGGACTTTAGCCTAATTTATTTCTAAGGTCTCTCCCAACTCAATAATTCAATAATGTGCCTAACACGGTTTTTCCAGAGACTATGACAGTGTCTGGCACATAATATGGGCCCAAGAAATATTTTCTGAATTGAATAAATTAATAAGTAATTATGAATTTTAAGGATATTTTTGAGACTTTAGAAGTAAATGAAAATATTTAATCCTGCGGGCAAAAGAAATATGATTTAAACTTGTCTGTAGTTTCTGGAATTTTGCTTTCTTCCCTTCTCCAGCCCACACCTCGTCATCCAAGTACCCTCAACCCTGTCACTCCTTTCTCCTGCTAAACCTGAACTCGCGTTAAGCCCCTTCTATCCTCCTGTCCTACATCAGGTTTTCTGAGCAAGTAGCATAAAAAGTATCATGCAGGGCTTCCCTGGTGGCGCAGTGGTTGAGAGTCCGCCTGCCTCTGCAGGGGACACGGGTTCGTGCCCTGGTCCGGGAGGAGCCCACATGCCGCGGAGCGGCTGGGCCCGTGAGCCATGGCCACTGAGCCTGCGCATCCGGAGCCTCTGCTCCGCAACGGCAGAGGCCACAACGGTGAGAGGCCCGCGTACCACACACACAAAAAAAGTATCATGCAATAATAGTAAATATTGTACTTACTTGTTTATTGTCTCCCCCAGCTAGAATGCAGCTCCATGAAGGGATGGATATTTGCCTGTTCTGTTCACTGTTGTGTCTATAGTGCTTAGGGCAGTACCCTGCACTTGGTAGGTACTTAATAAATATTTGTTGATTGAATGAATGAATGAATAGTAATTCTAAATATGGAACTGTCTTTCAGAAAGCTATCTGGGCTGAAGATTTAAATGTGAGGACTTTGAAAAGGGCATAGGAAAGGGGAGGGGGCATTTGTCATTTTAACAGGGCAGAAGGCATTCCAGCAAGCACCTGAAGCAAGTGGGGGAAGGAGCCACTCTTTCACTTACTGAGGTCCTGGACCCTGTGCTTGGCTTGAACACAGTCCAAAACAACAAGAGCAACAACAGAAGCAACAACAACCCCTACCCGAGGCAGAGACAGCAGCAAGTCCAAAGGCCCTGAGGCAGGAGCAGTCCTGGACTGTTTGAGGGACAAGTAGAGGCCTATGTAGCTGAAGTGAAGTGACCTAGGTAAGAACAGTAGGAGGCGAGGTCAGAGGGAACATGGCAGGTGGGGCTTGTAGGCCACTGAGGAGACTTCAGTTTTTACTGAGTGAGGTGAGAAGCTACTGAAGGATTTTCTGAGCAGAAGAATGACATGGTCTGAATTATATTTTTAAAGGCCGATTTTGGCTGCTGTGATAAGATTACAGAGGAGCAAAGGCAGGAGCAGGGAGACCAGTTCGGAGATAATATAATTATGCTGATTAGACAAATGTTCCACAGTCATTCCCAAACTACTGGAATCCACTGTGTCCTCCCCAGATGTTACCTATTCTTCCCATCTTCAAAAACAGCACTACTTGACCCCTAGTTGCCCAGTTTAGAAACCTTCTTTTACATCTCACACCAGACCCTGTTGAGTCTCCTCCTTAAGGACCTTTGGAAGCTACCACCTCCTCTCTACCCCACTGTGATGGCTCAATTATCACTGGCCTGGACTAGGACAGTACCTCATAATGGGGGTCCTTGATTCCAGTTCTCCTCCTCAGAAGAGTAATTTTTTCAAGACCCAAATATGAACACAATGGTCCTCAGCTTCCATGACTCCTTAAGGAATAAAACTATTCTGGGTAGCAGGTCACACAAGCCCCTTCACGAAGTAGCCTTGCCTGGTCATTCAGATGGGGCACTCACTATTTGCTCTCTTGTAGCCTATCATCCAGCCTTAGTAGAAAAGTTGTTCGGGGACTTCCCTGGCGGTCCAGTGGTTAGCACTCCGCACTTCCACTGCAGGGGGCACGGGTTCGAGCCCTGGTTGGGGAGCTAAGATCCCGCAGGCCGCTCATTGTGGCCCAGGGAAAAAAAAAATGTTGTTCAAAATATTCTAACCACAGAGACTGTGATTTAGTAGGACTTACAGTACATTCCTCTTCTCCCTCCTCCTCTTTCTTCTTTTTAACTTTACAAAGCTCCCTTAGTGATTGAGTGCAGCCAGGTTTAGAATGACTAGTTATCACATTATATGCTTACAGTTTTGTCCCCATCTTAGACAGTGAGTCCAATAGGAGGCAAGAGTATTTCTCTTCACTGTTATTTTTTTTTTCCTTTTTGCCAGCACCTAAGTGTATCCACCTATCTCCCCACCCCAATTCCTACCTCTACTCCCCCCAAAAGAAAGCCTGCCTTGGGTCTGGAATGAGTTGTATGGACTTACAGTCCACTTAGTTCAGAACTATGCTACTAAAAAGAAACAAAGCTACTGCAATGGAAAATCCAACTAAAGAGTCTGTCTTTTGTATTCCATGGACAGTAACAAGACAATAGCACGCTGTTTCCTGGTGGCAAAGTGTGCGTCCCACCACATCACAGCAAAGGGGTGAGACTCACAAACACTTGGGTTACCTGGAGAAGAATTCAAGCAGATTTATAGCATTGTACTTTTTGCTTGTACTAGATTTTTTTTTTTTTTTTTTTTTTTTGTGGTAAGTGGGCCTCTCACTGCTGTGGCCTCTCCCGTTGCGGAGCACAGGCTCCGGACGCGCAGGCTCAGCGGCCATGGCTCACGGGCCCAGCCGCTCCGCGGCATGTGGGATCTTCCTGGACCGGGGCACGAACCCGTGTCCCCTGCATCGGCAGGCAGACTCTCAACCATTGCGCCACCAGGGAAGCCCCTAGATTTTACTAATATTGTTGCTTTGACTGCATGCCCTCTACTGGAATTCATTTTTGTTTTATAATGTGGCTTTTTATTTATTAGTGTTCAATGACACTTAGTACTGGTATTTGCTTTTCTGACCCCATAAGTACAGTGTAGTCACTTTGTTTATCAATGCAATTTGTGTTTTGTTGGTCTGCTATGCACTAGTATTCCATGGCCCATGTATTTCTTATTAGATATGTAATTTAGCTCTAAAAATGTAATTTTGAGGGTTAGTAACATATTACCATATATCCAGAGCTTGTGATTTCATACACTCTACAAATATATATATATGTATATATATACACATACATACACACATATATAATATCGTTTTTCACTCTCTGTATAATAAAACATATTTAAAATTTTATTTTCCCCCAAATTTCCTTATAAAATTAGATTGACTCATATATCTGTATATCTTATATTCTCCAAATAAGGTATTTTTCTTTGTGGGATTAACACACAATACCTGGTGCATGTATAGCAGGTACACTTATTGAATGAAAAACACTTATTTAATGAGTGAATGAATTTATCTAATTATTTACCTACTTTGGAGAATAAAAAAAGCCTATGACTATCTCAATGTACATTCCTATTAACTAGGAAAACCTTTAAAATGCCTTGAAATGCTCTTTATAAACAAATTCTCTCATAGTTATAATCTAACTTCTTAAAATATAAAGGTTTACTAAATGTCCATGGAATAAAAAAATCATAGCATTGAAGAGCTAGAAAGTCTCCCAGAGATCACTTAGCTGACCACCCCATTAAAAAAAAAAAAAAAAGTTTATTTATTGGTTGTGTTGGTTCTTCGTTGCTGCGCACAAGCTTTCTCTAGTTGCGGGGAGCGGGGGTTACTCTTCATTGCGGTGCGCGGGCCTCTCATTGCGGCGGCTTCTCCTGCTGCAGAGCACGGGCTCCAGGCGCGCGGGCCCAAGTAGTTGTGGCACGTGGGCTCAGCAGTCGTGGCTCATGGGCTCAGTAGTTGTGGCTCATGGGCTCTAGAGCACAGGCTCAGCAGTTGTGGTGCACGGGCTTAGTTGCTCCGCGGCATGTGGGATCTTCCCGGATCAGGGCTTGAACCAGTGTCCCCTGCGTTGGCAGGCAGACCCCCAACCACTTCACCACCAGGGAAGTCCTGACCACCCCATTTTAAGGATGAGGAAACTAAAGATCAGAGAGGTCACTCAACTATTATTCAAGGTCACACAGCTACTAAAGGGCAGAAGTGGGACCAGAATCCAGCTCTCTAGATTTTCAATGAAATTTTTGTTTCTACTCTACTATGAGGTTTAAAAATCCACATTGAAAAATCTTTTCAGAACAAATCTTCAGTGCCTATAATTGCAGAGTCAGCAATGGCATAAATGACTCATGACATCATTTTTAAAAGAGCATACATTTTTTGAAAGAGCATACACATTTTCTGCGATAACTAGAAGATCATAAAATAGGAACAAGTCTTGGAAAATAATGTTTCAAAAGGAACCAGAAAGTTCTAGTTTTAATGGTACCTGATATTCCCATTTTAACAACGCTATGTGTTCTTGCAATGATGTGTATGGTAATTATTTCCCCAAGTTTTGATTTCATTTTTTATATTCAACAAATGTTTACTGAATGCTTAGTCTATTTCAAAAACTGTCCTAGGACTTAAGCAGAGCAGATGAAAAAAAAGACAAATTTCCTCCTCCCATGAAAGTGCTTTTTGCAACATAAGATCTACCCAATATGAATGTATCATTACACCTCTCCTCTGCTCTTCTCAAAAGAGTAAAAACACAATTCTCTTCCAAGCATCTTCTTTATAGGTTATGTTTCCTCTTGACCCCTTAACTATCTGCTCCCTATCATATCCCCTCACCTGTACACAGTCACACACACACACATCAATGATACACACATGTGGTATGTACCTACAGAGGTTAAGTAACTTTAGCAAACTCACACAGAGGAACTGAGATTCAAACCCAGGCAGCCTGGCTTCCTCATACTCTAAACCACATGTGTCACTGCCATTAGCTACTCCCTCCTCCTCATTTTGTTCCCAAATGACAGGATGACAAATAAGAGTGAGCAGAGGGGCAGCAGTGCATGGTAAATGAAAGAAATCTGTCAGTTGGAAGCATGGGACCTTTCCTGGCCCTGCTCCCTGCACCCAGCCATCTAATCTGAGTCTATTTCTGTATAAAAATTTCTGATAATGGTATCTGCTCTGACTACCTCATATCAGAAAATTATATGCAATATTTTAGATAAAAGGTCATAAAAATGTTTTTTTTTTAGAAAAGCAGGACACAGAATGCTCTATTAAAACTATGTAAAAATGCACAGGTAAAATTTGTTTTTCAGTGGAGCAATTATAGCTCCTTTTTTTGTTAAAATTATTTTAGGTCATGTAAATTTTCTTTTGGCTTTTCAACATTTAAAACATTTCTTTGATTAACGTATATTCATTCATACGTTCATTGACTCATCCAACAGATATTTATTTATTTCTGCTATAGACAAGATACTATGTTGAAGTTAAAAAAAAAAAACAATGGAAGATATTTTGATATGCATACACAAGTCTACAAATATTCTAATGTGATATGCAAAAGTAAAAATTGTTGTCCAATAGAGTTGACTTTTTTTCCTTTAAAACTCTACCTTTAATATTGTTTCTATGTCCACTTTTGAAATCAGAAAATGTTAAAAGTCTTAAAAACACCTCTGAGTACTTAAGAGAAACAAAATCTTATAGGCAACAGCTTATCCCGGAGTAATGCTGGACGAATGAGGTGTTGATTAGACTTTTTTCAAAATGGCAGACGGGGCAGTCATGGGCACTGCTTTCTACCAGCTCCAGATTAAGTGGCGGCAAACCTCGCCGGCAAGGGTCTGGCTAAACAGCTGACGTGATTGACTGAGTCAAGACAGACAGTAGAGGCCATGAGGAATATTTCAAGATGACAAAGAGCTCAGAATTGGATTCGATTATTCTACTTCAATAATACAGATAACATCTCCATGTCTGGAAATGAAAATTACAGCACTTCCACTGGAGCCTAACGGTTTTATGTACAGTGGTGGGAGGCTATGAAGGAAGAAGAGAAACCAGAAGGAAGCCATAGAGATAATGTACCTGGACGCTGACAACCATCTCTGGCCCCATACCAATCCATCCTCCACGTTGAGGCCAATGTTTATAAAACACGTTTATGATCATGTACTCCCAGGCTGAACCTCCTTCAGTGGCTTCCCACTGCTTTATGTCCCCCATTGTTTGTTTCTCACGGCCCCCCATGCCCTGGATCATCTGGCTCCTGTCTCCCCATTCTGTGGGCTTCAGCCATGCTTCCTTCAGTTCCTTAAACTCCCCGTGCCCCTTCTTGCTCCCTCGGAAAGCTGCCCACTTCTTTTGTCTCTCCACTCCCTGTCATCTGTCAGGAGGCAGCTTAACTGCTTCTTCCTCAGAGACGCTCTCCCTGAACGCTTCTTGACTGGTCAGGTGCTCTCTCCTAACATCATGCTAGTTTCCTTCACAGCCCTTATTACAATGCTATAGTTGAGCGGCCATTGGTGTGATTGTTTTATTTCTGTTCCTCTCTCTGCTAAACTGCAGAGACCATGTCTGTCTTGCTTCCCACTGTAGTCCTAGCACCTGGCACAGTGCAGGTACTCAGGACCCTTAGTGAATAAAAGAATGAGCAAGTGGGGCTTCCCTGGTGGCGCAGTGGCTGAGAGTCCGCCTGCCGGTGCAGGGGACGCGGGTTCGTGCCCTGGTCCGGGAAGATCCCGCATGCCGCGGAGCGGCTGGGCCCGTGAGCCATGGCCGCTGAGCCTGCGCTCCGCAACGGGAGAGGCCGCAACAGTGAGAGGCCCGCGTACCGCAAAAAAAAAAAAAAAAAAAAAAAAAAAAAAAAATGAGTAAGTGTAATTTGTAAAAAGCAACAAAAGTTTGAGCACATTTTGTATCACTATGGCAGACTGGCTAGATGCTGACTCCTTAAATCTTCTTCCCAGCACTCAGGAGGTCCCTTGTCAGCCTGCCTTCCTTCCAGCTGGGTTCTGGGAGCGTGAGACCCAGAGACGCTGTCTCTGGCCAATAGAATGTGTGCAGAAGTGATGGTCACCCCTTCCAGGACTAGCAGTAGAACAACCTACACAATCTTCTGGGCCACTCTTTCCCCAGCAGTGTGGTTAGACGCTAAAGACTCTGAGATGATGCAAGCACCTGCGGGAGGGAGCCCAGGTCCCTGAGTTACCTCTTGGAGGAGGGCCACCTCAATCACAGTGGGCTGGAGTAAGAAAATGAAACTTCAGATTAAGCCATTTTGACTTTTTTTTTTTAAGTACAGTGGCTACAGCTAATTAATACAATTGCTGTCATTAAATTGTTTCTCAGTCTGGATACAGAGTAAAGCTAGTGACACTGAAGTATCAAAGTGTTAACCCACCTGAAGTTAAAATCCTGAGGTTTTCCATCATTAAAAGAAGACTTCAATTAAAGAATAAAGCCAGGATTTTAAATTAGTTCTCCATACACTAATGTGAGACTTACCCTGACATTCTAGTCAAAGGGAAGGAAGTTCTGAAAGTCTAGGATGCAAGGAAGAGAAAACATACAGAAAAGACCTGAACATATTAAAAATGAGATGAGGCCATCAAAGAATAATGACTGGTCCCTCAGTTAGAGCTAAATTTCCTACATGGTCCGAACCTATAGGTCAGATATTCAGCAGTAGGACCCTTGCTTTTAATAAAAGTGCAGCAGGGAATCTAATTATTTAAAAGATGCAAAACAGATCACATCACTCTCCTGTTCAAAGGTTTTACACTGCCTTTATAATAAAATTCAAGATCCTTAAGGGGCCACGAGCCCTCACATGCTTGGGTCGCTGTCTCTGTCTCCAGCTCCAACTCTGCCACTCTCTCCGCCTTGCGGCTGCTGTTCCCCCTCCCTTCTAGCTAATTCCTGCTCACCCTGCAGTTCACAGATCAACTGTTACTCCTTTAAGCAAGCGTTCCCCAACCCTCCAGATTAGGGTGGAATCTTGATTGACTGCTTATTACAAACTTCTTGTCACAAGTCCCAATGTCTGGCACCTTGTCAGTTCTCAATAATCATTTGTTAATTGATGAGGTGGAAGGTCATGAGAGACAGTAAAGAATAACAAGAAAATAAAAGACCTTACTTTATGAGCTGGAACACCCTTGAGCCAGTCTTCCCTTGAGGTGGCAGGATCTTAAATGTTCTAGTTAGTGACAGATCCTTGGTCTTTCAGATGGGACAAGTGGGACCAGTCCAACTTAAAGCCCAAATGGAAATCACGACTTATACAGTGTGCATTCTGAAAAGAAGGTGAAAATGGAAGTGGAGAAGGAGTCCATTCTTGGTCCACTTTTAGGCAATTTTAGGTCAACAATTGAAAAGAAACAGCAGTCACAAGTGACTGCAGAAGTATTTTCATACAATGCAGGCTACACAGCATTCAAAAAGGAACAGGCTACGGCACATACAACAACATGGATGGCTCTCACAGGCAAAATGTTGAATAAAAGAAGCCAGACAGAAAAGAGCACATACCGTATGAATCCAGTTATACAAAGCCGAAAACTGGCAAATCTAATGTAGGGTGAAATAAGTCAGAACAGTGGTTACCTCTGGGGAGACTGACGGGAGGAGGTGCAAGTGAGCTGCTGGAAATACTGTCCATACACATAGGTGTGTACACATGAAAAATTCATTAGGCTATAGACTTATGATTTGTGTACTTTCCTGTATGTAAGTGGTACTTTAATGAAAAAGAAAACAGGGACTCCACTGCTGAAACCCTTGCAATGGCCCCATCACAGTCTATAGGATAAAGTCTAAATTCCTCAGGAAGGCAGACAAAGCTCTTTGTAATCTAGCCCCTCCAGACGCTCTCATCTCAACATCCAGCGCCCCACAGGTGCACAAAACACTCCAGGCACACGGTTCCCCCTGAATTCTCTAGACGGGCCATTTCATTGCTCATCTCCATGCTTCTGCATCTGCTGTTCCCTCTGCCTACTGAGGAACACCTGCTGTGCACCTGACACCCTCCTGTTCCTCAGGGAATAGCTTTGCTCTGCCCGTTTGGTGAAGACTCCCTGGCCTCCCTGGGGCTGAGGCAGGAGCATCTTCTCCTTAGCTGCCCTCCTGTGTATTTTTCATCCCTCCTATAATTTATGACAGTTATCATTCTATATTTTAGTTGACATTTTACATGTCTATTTCCCCACTAAATATAAGGCTCCTCGAGGGCAAGAATCATGTACTGATCAGCTCTGTATCCTTACCTGCTGGCATGGTGCCTATCCGACAGAAGGTGCCTGATAAACATTTGCTGAACTTGAACTGGATAATGCACAGTAAGGCGCATAACTGGTAGCAAAGAATAAGGACATTTTGACCAATGTTAGTTTAAAGAAACTAAAACCTTTTCGAGCATAAGAAGGCAGAGATAAGTGCGGTAAAGAATCAAAATGAGGGACTTCCCTGGTGGTTCAGTGGTTAAGAATCCACCTTCCAATGCAGGGGATGCGAGTTCGATCCCTGGTTGGATAACTAAGATCTCACATGCCGCGGGGCAACTAAGCCCGCGTGCTGCAACTACAGAGCCCGCGTGCTGCAACTACTGAGCCCGTGTGCTCTGGAGCCTGTGGCCACAACTAAAGAGAAGCTCGTACACCACAGCAAAGATCCCGCGTGCCACAACTAAGACCTGATGCAGCCAAAAATAAATAAATAAATAAATATTTTTAAAAAAGAATCAAAATGAATACCTTAGTCTTCAAATATGAGGTCTTAAAAAAAACTAAAAATGAGGTTTATTTTTAAGTCCAAGTTGAAAATATTACACTTAACAGATTAAGAGAAGAGAAGCAGTCGTGACAATAATTTAGGGGTTTGTGTTTGTGGGTGTAGGGCATGAATTAGGTCAGGATATTCACAGTAACAGCGGTAATAATACCTAATTGCAGTATCTAACACTTATTGAATGCTTACTATCTACTAAGCAATTTACATTCATTATCTGATTTAATCTTCAAAGCAACCCCCTGAATGTCTGCTATTAATCCCCACTTTACATATTAGGTAACTGATGCTCCTGGAGAGTAAGGAGCTTGCTGGAGGTCACACTGACAGGATGTGTCAGAGTTCGGATTCTAACCCAGGCCTCTGAGGCTCCAGAGTCTGTGGCAGTGAGACTTTTATCAACGACACTCTCAAATGAGCATCTCAGAAGCTCATATTATGGTGCAGTAATAGGCAGAAAAGTGACACAGCCTCTCTCCTGTGTTTACTTGTAGTATTTACATGTCCATAGCTGGAGACTTACCCTTGGGAAGGAACCCCCAGGAGTCCCAGAGGTATGGAAAATAGCCTAAGAATAGGCCCATTACAAAACCACATATGAAGCTGTGTGGCAATTTCCTGTAAGGTACTCAATCCAGTACCTGCTAGGACAAAAGAGAATCACCCTAGAGGAACCCACAAGAAGACACATCTGAAGAAATGGTTACCAATGGCCACATGCCAAAAAGAAAAAAAAGAGAGAGAGAGAAAAGAAAACACCTGGATTCAACAGAATCTTATGACAGACACATGGGTCCTGCAACAACCCGCAACACACATTGTACTAAATGTCCTGGCAAGCTGAATGCCATCTGGTTTATTTTGGGCAAATCTTGGACACAGTGTGTTTAGTGTGGCTTCCTAGGGTGCTGGGTATTGGAGCATGTGTGCCCATTTACTTGGCCTCTCTCCCGACTGGCTGCAGTGAAAATGACCTCTCTGGCCACAGCAGACCACCATCAGAAGAACCACCAGCCTCTTAGAGACTCTTCACGTGCTTCATGAAGGCTCGGTACTTAACTGAAAAGGAAGGGTAATAAAGTACCCCCAGATGAACATGTGTATCCCTGGCATCTTTACCAAATTATGTTGCCAGATCTTTCTATGTTATTCCTCAAGGTACCTTCCCAAACCAACATTTCTAGGGTGTTCTGCTACTCTGTAATATAACTAAAAAAAAAATTTTTTTCAGGTCATAGGGGAAGGCAAACAGACACATTTTTTACATTGACGGGCCTAGAAAAATAACAATGCACTGCCTGTATTACACAATGGGGCCTTGTATTTGTACAGCTAAGCTGCATTAAAATACCACCAGTGGACCCAAACTAAATCAATTTAATGACCTCAGGTGAGGACCCAGGGGATGTCCATTGTTACAGCAAATCTCAACCATGCAGCCTCGGCCATAGTCACTGAGCCCCATCAGCGTCTCTAAAATGTTACTGTGAAATGTATGTTTTGGCCCCAAAGAAATAACAGCAGCTCCTGGACTTAAGGAAAGGAAAAACAGTTGATTTTATAGGAAAGTGCTGATTCTGTTTTATTCACAGCAAAGAGACTTACGTCTAATTTTTTCTAAATATTATTCAATTAAATTGCAGAACTGTACATGAACTACAATTTGAATAATAGCAAGGAGAACTATCCCGACTCCCTCCTAGAGACAGGATTTTCCATAATATACTGTTTCTTTCTAATCGTTAGCTTCTCTAGTAATGAACCACTTTTAACCACTAATAATTTGTTGCTATACTTTCTTCCATGTCCTTCGGTTTTAGATTCTTGTATATTTTGGAACACAGTGATGGGAGGGAAGAAGAATAAGGGTGCTGAGTGGCGAGACTAAAGGATGGAGAAGAAAGAGAAATAATGAGGTCGTAGAAGGAGATGCTGGGAAAAGGAGGAAAGTTGAGTGCAGGTGATAAAGACAAAAATATCAGGGACGGGGCGCTTGCTCATCAACACAGGGAGAAAGTGTGTGCCATCAAGGCTGGGAGGGAGGGTAACGAAGGGCCTCTCATCAGTTTTCCAATGTGGTTGAGCCTAAAAATAAAGGCATACGTACCTTGTGCTGTGTTAGCAGCCCAAAAGTAAAGTTATCAACACTACTCTTGAGCAGCTAAAGGGCAATGCAAAAACTAGCAGGAACTTGACCCCTACAGAAGGGAGACAGCTTAGAGGGTAGAAAAGCACTCAGCATTCTCGGCACAAGCCATCTCCAGAATATTCAAGGGAAAGTTGTCTCGCCCTCATCCTCAGCACCTCATTTCCCAGTGTCCCTGAGGCTATCAGAAAAAATCTGACCATTCAACAGGCAGCTGAATTTATTACGGACTCAGCTCATTACAAATCTAATTACAAATGTGATGAATTTTAACAGTCTACTTTAAGTAACAATGCTAAGGCAGAGAGGGCAATTTTAGTATTCCATGCTAGTAAATAGATTATTTAAATGAGAGTCCTATTTCATTTATAAGTAATACTTCACTGGAATGTTTCCATGTATTGTGTGGCATAGAGCAGGAGATTCATTATTTTAAGAAGAGATCTAAATTAATGTCATATTTAGTAAAATAAAAATAATATATGTTTTTAATATACAAGTCAGTCAGACAAACACATAGATAGTTGACTGTGTCTTCAGTTCAAATGCACATAATGTTCCAGGGAAAATGGCTGTTTTAAATATATGCAGAATTTCAGTGGACTGGCTACACATTGGAGTCACCTGGAGAACTTTAAAAATTGTTATTCCCAGGCCAGGCTTCAGGCCAATGACTTCAGAATCTCTGCAGGTGAAATCAGGTGCCAAGAGCTTTAAAACCTCAGGTGATTCCAATTTGCAGTCAAAGTTCCAAACTATTGCCAAAAAGGAAAGCCAGATTGCCCCTAACACACTGCCTTCAACTGAATCTTATGGTTGTGGCCTATCACTCCATCTTCTTTTACCCCTCGATTTGGAATCTTACCTACCACCAGTTTTGGGATTTGCCTCCCCAAACAAACAAACAAATATGCAAACAAACAAACAAAGCTGCAGATAAAATGTCTTTTGTATGGTACACAATGGTATAATAGATGTTTCAGAATACCTGTGTAAATAAGAGTACTAATATTAGTAATTTTTATTATCATCAGTTGAACTCATACTATATGCTAGGACTTGTGCTGGTGAAATCTTCCCACAACTGGGAAAGGGAGGTGTCATTAGCCCCGTTTTACAGGTGAAGAAACCTAGTTAAGGACAGAGCCACCATCTGGAACTACCATTGACCTGGCATGACAACATCTTGTTTCATCCAATCTTCAAAGCAACCCTATGAAGTAGACATTGTAGAGAGAAGGAAACTGAGGTTCAGAGATATGAACTATCCCGAGGTTCTGTAAGTACCAAGCTGCAGAGTTGGGGTGTGGATCCTGGTAGCGCCTGACTTCAGAGCCTGCCTGATCACTTAAACACTAACTTAATATCAGCAGAGCCTGATTTACTAATATCCATTTCGCAAATACCTTCTGGTAAAATCTTTTCTTTTTCCTGACTGTGGCTGGGAAGGGGTAATCTGCAGGCCTCCTCTTCCATATAGCCAAGTTTCAAAAACGAATTCAGAGCAGTGTAAATCAACTCGAGACTCTGTGACATGGCAGGAGGTTGGCTGAGATGACTTCAGTTATTCTCAGAACAAACTTATTGCTCCTTGCAATTGTGCAATCTGAAATTTTATGCATTAAGAAGTCCCTAGATCTATAGTGACTAGATACATAAAGCAAATTCTTCTTTTTTAATGACAATCTATCCACTTTAAGTGGGAAGAATAGAACCTCGTAACGAAAGGATTCTTGGACTCATTTGGTCCAATTTTCTCATTTGTTTACAAATGGGGACACTGAGGTCCAGAAAAATGATTCCTTCAAATGAGCCAAAAATTTTTTTCCATAATACTTAGACCAAGACAATATACCCTGCTCATTGGATATGGAACTAATGAAGAACACACATGGGTTTAAAAAAAGAAATTAAACGTAGAATTAGGTCAGAGTGCTGAGGAACTAGAGGCCTAGCTAATTCCATTTCCTTTCCATGCACTTCCTCTATGAAAAAGATATTGTGCTCTGTATTATTCCAAGGCCATCATAGGGCTACCAGGGAGGGCCATTTTCAGGCTCTGATTTATGAAGAGCCTCAACGTTTCGTGTGGCATGAAATGTTGTCTTTTTTCATTCTCATTCTCTCATGAGTACACAGTGGCTACCTGTCATGTGATATCACAACAAACTAAATGCAAAAGGAGATAGGAGAATCCACCTGTCTTTCATTGACAAAGACGTTAAGGAAACTTGCAAAAATTTAAAACAATGACAGTCACTACATATGTATTTTTTTGTTTTTGAAAATATAGTTATATTTTATGAAGATACATTTACTTTCTATGTTTACACAGTTCCATATGTTACTATGTTAACATGTAATGAGTTTATTATCATCAGGCTTAATTTCTAATACATAAACAGTAACAGATAAAACATATAAACAAAAGCTCTCTGGGGTTTCTGAATTATTTATAAGAATGTAAAAAGGTCCTGAAGAGCATAAAGTTCAAGAACTGCTGCTTTGCTGGGTCATAACACCTAGAGTGAGCTATGAATTCAGAAGTTACCCTGTAATTATTTTGTGAGTAGCAAAAATAAACTGCATTGTATTTTCAGTTAAACGCATTAACCAAGTGCTTTTATATAAATAGCATACACTAGAAATGTCAATAATGAATATATCAATATTTAAAACATATTTTTGTAAGCTTGTTTTGACATTTCTCTATTTTAAATGTGCTAAGAGCTTAAAAATATTCGGGCTTTCTTGAGTTTTGAACATCCATTAGTGAAGAAAACATGGAATTGAACTCAGGTTTTGGCAATGCCATCACTCACGGCAAGTATTTATTGAGCACTTACTCTGTGCCAGGCCTGTTTCTAAGTGTTTTACACTTGTCCTCTCATTGAGTCCTCACAACAGGACTAGAGGATGGCTTGTTCAAGGTCGTCTTCTGGTAGGTGGGAGAGCCAGGATTCGGAACTGTCTCCAGAGCCTCTGCTCTAAACTACTGCGTGGACCACTGCGACTTATCCAGTCCACTCTTGTGTGAGGAACGTTCCTCTCCTTCTTGCCAGAGTAGAAGGCATTTTGAGTGCAAATGAGGAAATGGGAAATACAAATCAGAAAGGCTCTTAAGTACGTGACGGAATGCGGATGAAAGTCCATCGATCTGCCTTCTGTTGCCTTTACATTGTGGGCTCCTTTAGGGCAGAGTTGTGCTTACTCCAGTTGTGTTATTTATTCATTTAGAAAATAACACCCTATGTGTGAAATGCTTCAGGGCTGGGAGATCAGATGGTAGTTTTTAAGGACTTTTTCCCTGGGGAGGTGTGACACAAGAAATTCTCATAAAGGCAATATGTCCACCTATTTCCATGATGCAAATCTGATTGCCTTACTCAGTCCTTCTTCAGCACTTTAAAAGGAAACGTGATACTAGTAGACAATGATACAAGAGAAACAATCACTTTTCCCAAACCCACATTTGGACAGAGGGGTGAGAGAGCCAGCTGGCCTGATGTTATTACATCCAGATGTGGCACAGCCTTTAGTCTGGGGAGGTATGCTACTAGGTGCTTTTAAAATATACATTATCATTATTGCAGTTATAAAATACAATATGTACCATCACCATCACTGCTAGTAGCAGTAGTCTCTCATGCAAGAGTGTCAGGCACCTTACTTCTGTAGAGACAACCGCCGATTTGGACGTTTTTTCCCCTGCATTTTTTTTTTTTTTTTTTTGCGGTGTGCGGACCTCTCCCGTTCTCCGGACGCGCAGGCTCAGCGGCCGTGGCTCACGGGCCCAGCCACTCCGCGGCATGTGGGATCTTCCCGGATCGGGGCACGAACCCGTGTCCCCTGCATTAGCAGACCAACTCTCAACCACTGCGCCACCAGGGAAGCCCTCCCCTGCATTTCTGCTCACTCTAATCCTAGTTATCAGAGAACCAAGCAAAGAATTATAGGTATTCTTTGCTTAAGCATCTTACACACAATATTATTTCTAGTCAGTCGGGCAACTCAGGAGTGGGGAGAGTGATATTCCGACTAATAACCAAAATCCTACCTGTGCTTTCTAAAATTTACTCTAATTTTACAACTTTTATCCCGCCATGATATAAATGTAATAGCAGGGAAAAATCATGATTCAACCGTGACACAGAAAAAGAAAGTATTTTCACTTCAAGTGAGAGGAGATGCAATACCACATGTGTGATTAGACACAAGAAAATTTGCTTTTTGAGTATCCTCCAGGGATTTAGTCTCTTGAGTAACAAGACTGCTATCATTACACAGAACCCATATAATTTAATAGGTATACAGTGATATGAAACCACTATTTTCATATTTCACATATGAAAAATGTGAAATAACCTTGGCCTACCAAAAAAAATCATTCATCTAGTAATTTCCTGAATTCCTTTCACATTGAGATGACAAAATGGAATCTTTATTTATGAAAATATCTGCTCATACTTAAAATGTGTTAAGACCAAGTCCTGCATATAATAATAATAGGAGCTTAACATGGTGAGGATTAATTTAGCAATTTTATTTTCTTCACCATTGGAAATAATATTTGGAATAATGTTTCTGTTTGACTTTATTCATAATTTATTTGTGAATACTGATATTATGACTTTCACTTAAATGCACAGAAGTCTATAATCAATCTTTATATTAGAAGTCCTAATAAAAAAAAACCCAGAGCAATTATTCTGTATGCAACTTGTCCCCCAATGTAACAATTCTCCAAAGTTAATAAGAGGGGTAGAGTTCCTTAAAGAAATGGTACCATACATTAAAAATAATAATTCCCATTTTAAAAAGAGATAAAAAGGGAAGGAAAGAGAGGGCTCTGATTTCACTTTCACAAATTTATCAAATGATCCTTGGGAGCAAATACTGTTATCCCCTTTAACAGACAAGGAAAAGTGAAGGTCAGAGAGGTGGAACTCACCCAAAGTCTCCAACCTGTTAAACAGGGAAGTTAGGATTCAAACTCAAATCTGTCTGGCTCTAGGGCAATACTGCTTATCATTAACTGAGAAAAGTGAAAGACAACTACATAACCTGAATAAGATTCACTGTTATTTGATGAAGGTGCCCAGAATCTGTTCAAAGTTTCTTCATCCCAACTGACTTTCTTAATGACTAAAATTAGATTTACTTGATTAAATTAACCCTCTAGGCCCAGATGAATATAACCAGCTCTTGCAAAAGGGCTCCTGTGGCAAATTCTCTGCTTATCAGAATTTTTTTCCAGCTCAACTCTAGGCGTTAGCTGTCTATTCTGGATTTCCTATCATTTGTGGCTAATTTCAAGGCAAACTGCAGTTTCACACTCCCTTTTCCTTTCCTAACAAGTTTGTTCTTTATATAAAATATCAGTGTTATCTCAAGTTTACCTTTACCATTTCGGCAATAGCTCCCAACACATCCATTTTTGATCAAACACTTGAAGCAGTGGGAAAGGTGCTGTTAAAGAAACTTCTATCAATGTCCTGGTAATGCAAATGAACTTACGGAAATTGTAAATGGAGGGAGGGATTTATTACTTGGGCAGATGTCCTGAAGACACAATTGAGCTCACTTATGCCTCATTTTCAAAACTAGAAGCAACATTATTAACTTTCTATATCAAACTATATCACTGAAGGTCTTTGAAGACAGACATGAGACAGTAAGGTGTAGAAGATTCCATTATTGAACAAGCTCACTTTCAGAAGATGCCCTAACACAATGAAGTGTGACATTATCTACGTGGGGAAAAAAAACCAACCACCACACTCTTAAAATATGTCCCTATGAAGTTTCAATTCTAGCCCCACCACTTACTATTTAAAAGAACTTGGATAAGTTTCTTGACTTTCTTGAGCTTCAATTTCCTCATTTGAAAATCAGGCATTAAAAAGGCACAGATTTCATAGGGTTCAATGAGATAATCCACGTAGAGGAGTTAGTTTAGTGCCTGGCACATAAAAAATGCTCAATATGTACAATGGAATATTTCTCAGCCATAAAAAGAAACGAAATTGAGTTATTTTTAGTGAGGTGGATGGACCTAGAGTCTGTCATACAGAGTGAAGTAAGTCAGAAAGAGAAAAACAAATACCGTGTGCTAACACATATATATGAAATCTAAAAAAAAAAAAGGTCATGAAGAATCTAGGGGCAAGATGGGAATAAAGACGCAGACCTACTAGAGAATGGACTTGAGGATATGGGAAGGGGGAAGGGTAAGCTGGGACAAAGTGAGAGAGTAGCATGGACATATATACACTACCAAATGTAAAATAGATAGCTAGTGGGAAGCAGCCGCATAGCACAGGGAGATCAGCTCAGTGCTTTGTGACCACCTAGAGGGGTGGGATAGGGAGGGTGGAAGGGAGACACAAGAGGGGAGAGATTTGGGGACACATGTATATGTGTAACTGATTCACTTTGTTATAAAGCAGAAACTAACACACCATTATAAAGCAAGTATACTCCAATAAAGATGTTAAAAAAAAAAAAAGAAGATATGCAGATGGCCAACAGGCACATGAAAAGATGCTCAAAATAAAAAAAAACTAAAAACACTAAAAAATGCTCAATAAATTACTATTTATAATTAAAATATTATTAATATTTTATTTGGGGCCATCTCTAATTTTCCACTAGGATGACTGCTTCTACAAGCTTACTTATACAAGCATGTTTCTTTTTAGAAAATAGTCAATTCGTTTTTTCAGTAGTTACAGAAGGCCAAAAAAAGCAGCGGGGGGGAGCAATCAGAAAAATATAGAGAAAGGGAGGGGAAAGAACTCTAGTCATGGCAGCAGATACCTTGAGAGTGGCAGGGAAGCTTTCAGCAGAAGATGATTTCAGTAGAATAATGATTACACAAATGACAATCATGTAGTTAGCAGTGGTCATAGATTGCTTATACCAGTTAGCAGAGTAAATTCAATACGGCTCTTACAAGTTAGGACTATATATACCATATATAAATTAATTCAAGGATATAGACCAGTGAAGTAACCCAGGGAAAAAGATAACAGAGATAAACTTTGGTCAAATATAAAAGGGAGATCTGAAAAGAAAATGAATACTTCTACTGAAGAACACTTGTGATACAAATAATAAGTCAGCTGTCAGATTAGGAGAAAGCATGGAAAATCTCTGCAATCCTTCTGAGAAACTATCCTAGCAAACCATCAATAATACTCTGGTTCATCTAATAGATTTTATTATTTTTCTTAAACTATACTTAGTCGTATTTAAAGACATTAACTGTTATTCTGCTTTTATACTAATAATATCACACTTCAAAGTATGTCATAGTATCTTTTAGGTCAACATTATTCAAAAACACTGACACTCTATTTCAAAATTTTTTGTCTTAGAAAAATAATTTAATAATAATTTTCTCTTTCCATTTGGTTTCTGTTACTGTATCTTATCAAAATAGAGTTTGATTTCTTTCTAACTTAAAAAAATTAAATACACATAATGATTCCTGTTGCATTCCACTACCATACTATATGTTTTGTCATTTTTCAACAGTTTGAATACACGCACAACACAACCCTATACACTGGAGAGAAATAAATAAGGTGGATGACTGAAGGTTTAAAAATGAAAATGATCAACTGAACCCTTGAATAAGAACACCATATGTTTTTCATCCATTTTCTTGCTACTGTATTCATTGAATAGCTCTTACAAGAATAAAACCTTAAGGAACATGAACTTGTGGCAAGACCAGACAGAATATTCTGGAACTATGCTTTGAAGTAAAATTATTCCCTTAACATGAGGAGATTTAATACTACCATTTCACCATGAAAATAACCACAGATGAATGGTCTGACCAGGACTAATTGTCTTTGAAGTCTTTAAATTCGAGCATTAAAAACAGCACTTGACAAAACTCTTTACCTTATCAAAATATTACAAAGAAAACAACTTGCGGGCAAAGCTCAATCTAATTTGGCTTGTATCTAAAATCAAAGCTGCAACGTTAAGCAAATTAAAAAGTGTATGAGAATCATGTTATGAAGACAACCTAAATTTGAGAGCCTGACCTTTGGTGCTTATTTTACATTATCAAGGTGATGAAGTAACTGCTGGGTGACACTGGCTGTTTAGCAATCAAAATCAGAACAATCAATATTTGTAGTCTTTCGTTTTATGATATGTGTTCAAATTCTGTACCAGAAAGTGCAGCTGTAAAAACAAATTTTATAGCTGAAGCGAAACACAAAAAACGAATATACGGGGTTCACGGAACATTTGCTTGCACCTGGATGAGTCTTTTGGGGTGTTTGAGAGTCAGAACATTAAAAACCGAAGGCTTTCCTCAGTGCTCTAGTAGCCCCCTTCCAAACAAGATTAGATAAAGCTTTAGCACATGCTGTTCCTTCTGTCTGGAAAACCCTTCATGCTGCTGCATTCACTTGACTTATCCTTCAGAGCTCAGCTGAAGTGTCACTTCCTTGAGGATGTCTAGCCTGACTTCCCAGATTCAACCCTCCTACAACAGTGTACCTCTCCTCCATAGCACTTATTACAGCTGTTACTTTACATTTTTACGTGTGGTTATTTGATAAGTTCCCTTCCATTAGACTATACGCCTCATGAGGGAAAGAGGACATGGATGCCTGTTCTCACCTTACAACCCCAGAACCTAGCACAGAGTTGGGCACAGAGGAGATGTCTAATGCATGTTTATGGAATGACAAAAGGGAAGGGAAGAAGTAATTACAGTTGGTTGGTAAGGCAGTTGGTTGGTTGGTTGGTTAGGTAAAAATGATGACTAGAATTCTACGCCAAGGCAAGCATAGGACAGTGGTATCCCCCTCACTCTGTCTTACTTGGTTCCCTTCTACCTTATTCCCTCTTTCTTCTCTCTGCAGCTCATGCTACTGAAAACATGGAGCAAGTCAATACTATATATCATAGCCTTCTAGTTCCCTCAGTCATCTTTACTCACCCTGGACCTCACACCTTCCTTTTGGTCAATATGGTCAGTATTCATTCACACTTGCACTTCAATAAGGGCTTTCTGGAAGTGGGTCTTAACCAAAAGAGTGGCTGTAACAGCACGGTGGCAAACTTTCAGAGCAGGGATGGGCACTGAATTGATTTCACAGCAGGGCCACTGACGACAGATCCCTGAGGACAGGGGTCATCACTAATGCCTATGGGAATCCAGGAGGTACAGAATCTGCTTTGTTCTATGGCTAGGAGTGGAAGGGGGCTGATAGTGTTTGAGGTTTAAGAGGCCAAGAAATCCAGAATATCAGATCCTAACAGTCTACAGAATATTCAGTGAGCCTTTACCATTCTCTGGACTACAGTTAGAACCCTCTTGCTCATAAACACTGCCCTATGGCTTGTTAAAACTCAAGTATTAATGTAACTTGTGCTTACCAACATAGCCTGTGATGGTGAGAAAATAAAAGATGGCCAAGTAGAACAAGTGTAAAGGGGCTTTTAAATTTTTTATTAATAGATTTTATTTTTAGAGAAGTTTTAGGTTTAGAGGAAAATTGAGTGGGAAGTACAGGGAGTTCCTGTATTACCCTCTGCTCCCTCTCCACAGTTTCTAAAGTGTCTTTTAAAAAATATAAATTTAACTGCCAGAAATAAAATGCTCTAAAATCTGTCCCCTTTGTTTCATATTAATTGGCAAATTTTCTATTTTAGATAAGGATCAACACTAATAAACCTTTTTTTTTTTTTTTTTTTTGCGGTACGTGGGCCTCTCACTGCTGTGGCCTCTCCTGTTGCGGAGCACAGGCTCTGGATGTGGAGGCTCAGCGGCCATGGCTCACGGGCCCAGCCGCTCTGCGGCACGTGGGATCCTCCCGGACCGGGTCACGAACCTGTGTCCCCTGCATCGGCAGGCAGACTCTCAACCACTGTGCCACCAGGGAAGCCCTAATAAACCTATTTTAAATGACTCTGTAGTTTGTTTCAAAAGTAGAAAAGTTAATAAATATTGATAAAAAAAGAAAAACGAAAGAAAATGAGAAAGAAAAGAGAGGAAGGGAAAATTCAAACATAATTCTTCCACTCAAAAGTAACTACAAAAAGTTTATTGGTACATATCTTTCCACACTTTTTCCTGTGTATATATTTTTAATTTTTAAAAACAAAATGGGATAATATTCTTCGTATTATTTTGGTTAAAAAGGTGATAGTTATCCATTCAATAGCCATTTGTGCATTTCGTTAAATATTCTTCAACATTATTTTTAATGGTAGCATAATATTCCATTCTAATGGATAACCATCATCTATTTAACCAATGCCTCCTAGCTCTGGATATTCAATATTTATTTGTGAAACTGCAGACATCTATTTTCCCAAATTCACTCTTTTATACATCTTTAAAGAATGGCACTTTGTAGGGTGAGAAGACCAATGCAGTGAAACACTACACCATTTATTTTAATCTTTATACAAGATACTAGTGTTGGCGAGGCGGAGGGCGGGGGGCGGGGGGGAAGAAAAGCTCTTCCTATGACCCTTGTTTAACTTTAGACAGATGTGCATGTTTCAAGGCCAGCAAAGTGATAAATAGGTTTTGGCAGCTCATTCTCCCTACCTTGAGTAGGATTACAGTGTGTCATTGGAGTGGATCATTTAGAGCAGGAAGCCAAGGACACTGTGTGGTGTTCTCCCAGGAGAAATTCACAGATACCTCATAGAAAGCTTTGGCAGGATTCTCAATATGCACAGAGAAGCACAGAAAGTGGCTTTATTATAAGGCTCGGATTCAGCTGAAGGATCCGCTAGGGAATCCAGAGAAAGGAATGCCTGGGCTTGGGTTAAAATAGCTGGTTTATTCTTGCTTTCACAGAGCACAAAAGCTTTACTGATTTGCCCTGCAGTCATTTGCTAATCTCACACCTTGAGATAAGTAACACACACACATCCTCATTAACATTGAGTCAGTGACTCTGAAGGGAAGGAGATCCAGGAGACTAAATTCCTAATTCACAATGATTTACTCTACTTCATATCTCATTGCAATTCAGTGTAGCTATCAGCGCAGCACAGACAAGGCAAAGACGTTTCTTCAACAAAAGCAGCAATATATCAAGTTTGCTGTGAAATTTCCCAAATGCTATGCTTTAAAACTGTAGTACTCAGTTATGGGTACATAATTTTACCTTCTAAGTGACTTTAAAAGAAAACTATTATTATTATTTTAGTACATGTGCTGCCGAAGCGAGCGCTATGACTTTTTTATTTTTAAAGATAGAGTTCTGCAGTGGGAAAAAAAAAACCAAAATGCTACCTTTGTTTATTCATTTTATTATAACTAACTTTTCTTCAAAAAGGGGAAAGCTTGCTAGTTTGTTTTTTTTTAGCCTGGTAATAAAAGCAATGCAACATGATACTATATAAATCCATACAATATGGAAAGGAATACTCTAGAAAGTAAAAAATTACCTTTAATCCCATCATCCACAGATAGATGCTATTAAATGGTTGGTAGTTGGTGTATACTGTTAGAGATTGTTTTCCCCCGACACTTAAATATTTTAAAAAATATATCAGACATACTAGCTTTGTAACGTTCCTTTCTACTTTAACAATATGCATATACATCTTTCTTTATCAATCAAGTTTAAATGGCTGCATAATTAACTATTTTTAATACTTAAAAAAATCCTGACATATTTTTACTTTGACAATTACATTAGTAAGACTTTTTTCTTCTTTTTTTTGGTCATGTGTTTAATGTTGACATCTGACTTGTTTCTAAAGAGATAAAATTCTTAGTAGAAATTAATTAAAATAAATAACTTAACCATTTATAGTTACAAATTTCTACATAAGCAAAGACTCTGCACAATAAAAACAAAACCATTAGAATGTCTAATAAATGTTTACTTCTTTTGAGTTGGTTTTATCAGTTGTTTACTTCTGAAATGAATTAAATTAGAATTTTTGACAGTTTATGTGTTGCTTAACATGCGTTACTTAAAATGAGGTATAAACAATAAGATCAGATGATCTGTACAAAGCAAAAGCATTAAAAGAAAAATTCAATTAAACTAAGAAAGATACTCACTAGACTTTATTAATTTGAAATTAAATTAATTACGAAAAGTAAAAGTCAATTAATTCTCAAAAAGAATCGTGATTAGTATCCAAAATGATGAAAGAAGAAGAATGTATAGATAAAATTTTAAATTGCTTAAGAATCTTTTAAGTAATACATCATCAGTAGAGTGCATGAAAAAGAAGTCATTGACTTATGTAAAGTGATTGATTTAAGAGGGTAAATTAAAATAAGAAACCAACATTATCAAATGGTTTTGATGCGATATACGACAGCACCAAGCCTACGCTTACTGATTATTTCCTACGCTTCTGCTCACAGCACAGACTGATGATGATCTAGAAAGATATCCCTAATCTATATGTTTACATAGCAAACGGCTGATTCTGCTTTGGAACAGTGTGTTTTTTTAATGTTTATAAATTATAATAGATCTCTTTAAGATTCTGATGAAAGCTGTATTTGAAATATATATCCATTTTATTGCAGACACAGAAGATTCTTCCTCTAAGTACTCTTCCTTCTTGCTTAGTAATGGATGCCTTAGAAAAAAGACTACATTTCTTAGCTGCTCTTTAAGGGAGGTGTGGCCATGTGACTAAACTCAATGAGATACAAGCTTAAGTGTCATGTTCAACTTCCAGGAAGTGTTCTTAAAGGCAGGGATCATGGCCTTCTTCCACTTCCTCCCCACTTTCATCTTTATTGCTGGCTTGAGTGTTTAAGCTGTCATTCTGGACTATGAGGAGAAAACCAGAGGCTCAGTAAAGCAAAACAACAAGAGGGAAGGAGCTTGGGCCGCTGATGATTGTGGAACTGCCATACCTGTCCTGGATGGCTTATCTCTGGAGTTGGTATAATTTGAGAGGAAAGTGGACTTACATTTTGTTAGGCCACAGTTACTCGGTGTTCCATCACTCACAGCTGAACCTAATATTAAGTGATACAGGTATAAACACATTCCAGTTTGCATATAATTTGGGGGCGAGGGAGGGATGTTCATGGAACCCAAATTAAGATATCACTTTAGAAATAGGATACAATGATAACTATTTAATGTTGGTACTCTGTAATTTTTTCACATCAAATTTTTTCACATCCATTGTTTCTCTTGATCTTCACAATCAGTCTGTGAAATAAATATTGTTTTTAATCCCATCAGTTTACAGATTAAGAAACAAACAAAAACACCCCCAAAATTTATTGAAAAGCAAAAACAAACACAAAACTGAGGCTCAGGGTATATCTCTTGCTCAGTTAATAATAGAATGAAAACTGTAACCAAGCGGAATGATTCCAAACCCCATGCTCTTATCACTGTTGAGCCTGCGCGTCCGGAGCCTGTGCTCCGCAACGGGAGAGGCCACAACAGTGAGAGGCCCGCGTACAGAAAAAAAAGAAATAGGATACAATGATGACTACTTAATGTTGGTACTCTGTAATTAACAAATTTTTTCACATCCATTGTCTCTCCTGATCTTCACAGTCTGTGCAATAAATATTGTTTTTAATCCCATCAGTTTACAGATTAAGAAACAAACAAACAAAAAAAAACCCCAAAATTTATTGAAAAGCAAAAACAAACACAAAACTGAGGCTCAGGGTATATCTCTTGCTCAGTTAATAATAGAATGAAAACTGTAACCAAGCGGAATGATTCCAAACCCCATGCTCTTATCACTGTTCCAATGACTGTATTACATGTATAGGTATTCTTAACTTTCATAAAAAATCATTGTTAAAAACATCTAAGCAAGTTAGATATATACAACTTGAGAGTAAGAGTTATGTTCTAACAGGTGGATTCTATTCCCATATAACTAAATAAAATTTTAGACATTACAAAGTTCTTCATTATATTAAAATTGTTTCTACTTTTTTTAGCACCAGATAGTAATAACAATGTGCATATGATTATTTAAAATATAAAAAGCAAAAAAAAAAATCCCTATCAAACTACCACTGGCATTTTTCACAGAACTAGAACTCTAACACACCATTGTAAAGCAGTTATACTCCATAAAGATGTTTAAAAAAAAAAAAAGAAAAAAAGAAAAACCAGAAACTTTAATATGCCATGTTTCACTAACAACATCACCCCTACCTTTCCTCTGGTGACAGATCTTTTCCACAGCAGTGTGTAACCCAAGACAGGACAATTCAAGTGCTCCCATAACAATTTTATAAATGGAGCTGGTGGGACAAAATTTCTTCTCTGGTGAATGATTATTAGGATATGAGCCTCGGGACTCAGATACTTAAAGAAAACCTCATGTGCAATAGAAAATCATCATACACATATAAGAAGAGGGTGAGACAAGAGACGAAGATGGAGAGAGAGAGAGTCCTGCTAGTTTTAGCCCTTGAGATGTCCAGGCTGCCCTGGCTTCCTCTCTGTGATTGGACCGAGTCTCCTCCTAATAAAACCGTCTTCTTTGTGAAGGTGGTCTGAGTTGGGTTTCTGTTACTTGCCACCTAAAGAATACTGACAAATATAAACATTAAACGTAATACTGTAAATTAAATTACTGAGTGTTCATCCCTGCACTCTTTCAACATTTATTTTTTAGGCACCCACTAAGTGAGGGGTACAGGGTTAAACTCTGGGGATACTGTGGTAAGACAAACAGACATGGTGTCTGAACTTTGGGAGAGGGAAGGTTTCAAGGACGCAATAGGCACAAACTAAGTAACTACCAAAAGAGTGGTTTTAATCTTGAGAACTGGGATTTGCTGACAGGAATTCTGCAATCCTAGCTCTGATGATCTTAACCTCAAAAATTCTGTCACGAAAATGTTGACCACCTTCTTTTCTTGGCAGAGAATTCCAGAGTGGACTATACCCCTATCAACATTCTGTGAACTTCTTTAGCATTTGAAAAACTAGAGGGATACTTTCAATTCATACTTTTAGAGCCCTCTCAATCACTGTATCACTACATCTTCAATGGCATCTTGTATATCTTACTTAGATTTTCTTTCTTTTTTGACAATAAACATTCAGGTGATCAGTTTAAGGATAGTGTCCAATTGAGCCTAAAGATTCACTATTTTTAATGCTCCTAATTATTTCCAATTTGCATCAATGAAAATTCATTTGTTGATTTCTTGCAACCATTCAACAAGTATGTATTGAGAGCCTATTATGTGTCATATTCTTTTAGGTGCCTGGAATAAAGCAGGGAAGAAAAGAGCCCAAATCCCCAGTTCTTAAGGATTTTATATTCTATTAAATTCTAGTAGAAATCTCACTAACAGCAAAACTTTCATTGTTCCATTGCTCATTAATTTTTATGGATAAGAATGAGATACAATAAAATAGTCAAATAATTATCAAAACATGGCTGAAAAAATACGGTGACATTGTCAAAACTGGGTTGCTTAGTATGAGACCACGCCATCAAGAGTTAGAGATCTTTATCAATTAAATTGCAAGCCCAACTACAGAATTTCCTTTAAGCGTTTTAGTTCATAATGTATAAAAATGCAGTTTTACAGCAGTTCCACTTTTGGGGAACTATCCTATAGAAATAACAGTGAAAGTACATAGGCTCTATATACAAGAATGTTAATACAGCATTGTTTGTAATGGCAAAAAACAAGTGGGAATAACTTGAGTATCTGTCAATAAGGGAAGACCGTGGCCATGTGACTAAATTCTGGTACATGGGGGAATAAAGGCAATGTTTGTAACTTCTGGCTGTGGCCATTGAAGGGAAGGGTCATACCTTTCCCTACCCCTGTTCCCCTTCTAACTGGCTACAATGTGAAGTGGTGGAGAGCCATCCTGGACTACGACGATGAAAATAACACACCAGGAATGGTGGAGCAGTGAATCAGAAGGAGCCTGGGGCCCTAATACACCAGAGCAGCCACCTAACCCTCACTGCTTTTGCCTGTCACTTGAAAGAGAAGTTTCTATGATAAGCCACTATTAGAGAAATCAAACTTATATCCCTATTAATATATAGATAATGGAATACTTTGCTGTTATTTTTAAGAATGAGTTAGACCCATGTCTATCTACTGGGGGATGTCCTTGATGTATAAGGTAATTAAGTGGTAAATAACTAGCCCAAATTTTGTAAAGAAAATAAAACAAAAAACACCAAAGCCTGTACATGTGTATATAAAAATGTTCATATGACTGCAGAAAAAAAGTGTGGAAAGATACCCTGATTACTGCAGGAGCAACGGGAATATGGGAAAGGGGATGGGGGAGGCCAATATTCTAACACTCTCACATTACTTTTGTAATTAAAAAAATACGAATTGTATAAAACTCCAAGACTAGTTATATAAGCTAAATATTCAGAGTAAACACTGGCTAAGACTTATTTTGTTCCAAATAGCAGAATTAAAAAAGATTAGAGTTCTAAAGACTTCTGTGATCTTGTTCCAATTTTTTTTTACGTTTTTTTTTTTATTATGGGAAATTTGAAACCTATACAAAAGTAGAAAGAATAGTACTATAATAAAATCCCTGACACAACTTCAACAATTATAACTCATGGCCAATCTTTTGTTATCTCCATCTATCCCCTCTCAAATTATTTTGAAGTCAATCCCAGATATCATATAATTTTAGCCACAAATATTTCAGTACACATCCTTAAAGATAAGGACCTTTAAAAACACAACCATAATAGCGTTACCATGCCTAAAAAAATTAACAGGGCTTCCCTGTTGGTGCAGTGGTTGAGAACCCGCCTGCCAATGCAGGGGACATGGGTTTGGGCCCTGGTCCGGGAAGATCCCACATGCCGCAGAGCAACTGAGCCCGTGCACCACAACTACTGAGCCTGCGCTCTAGACCCTGTGAGCCACAACTACTGAGTCCGTGAGCCACAACTACTGAAGCCCACGTGCCTAGAGCCCGTGCTCCACAACAAGAGAAGCCACTGCAGTGAGAAGCCTGCGCGCCGCAACAAAGAGTAGCCCCCGCTCGCCGCAACTAGAGAAAGCCTGTGTGCAGGGAAGACCCAAGACAGCCAAAAATAAATAAATAAATTCATTTAAAAATAATTAACAATAATTTCTTATATTCTGATGAAGTAGAAACCAATGAAGGTTAGAGACTTGTTGCTGGCAAAAACCACAGTAAGAACCCAGGTCCTCAGAGCTTTAATCCAGCAAGTCTTCATTCATTCAAAATACTTTGATTATGAGTTAATGTTATGAGTTAATGAAGCCCTTACTAATGAAGGCTAGATTCTGTGAAATGTACTGTTTGGTCATACATTATCTCATTTTATCCCCTCAAGACCCACATGAAGTACATAATATTTTTGAAGAACTAAATAAGATGTTGCAGATCGAATGAGAACTACATGAGATAGTACATATAGAGTGTTTAACCCACGACCTGGCACAGAGAAACTATTTAGTACATAGTGATTTTTTGTATTGGGGGATCCAAGGACAACAAATCAATGGGTTTGGCTCAGTTAGTAAGGTTCACTTTCTTGGGAATTTGAAATTGGGATGCAAAGATTGAGCTAGTTAGCTGTGAGGAACAGAAGTACAAGGCTATATAGAACATAGCCAGGGAGTTCTACATGGCACATCAAAACTCTTTGTTGACTAAGCTTATTGGAGAAGCAGAAACCAAGGGAGAAACAGAAGATGCTGGTTTTCTAGGAAGAGGGCAGGCAGATGTACACAGATAATCTAGACAAGAGACAGTCTTGAGATTGAGACCTTCTGAATGAGACTGAACACTCAAAGATGTTTTAGCTCCTCTTAAACTTGGCTATACTTCCTATGACTGGATTCAATAACATTTCCAATTTTTCCTTATAATCAGTCCCCTTTCCACTTGGTCTAGTTCAGATGGGTTTCTGCTTCTTTCTACCAACTCGTTCTTCTCCCCGTATTAGTAGTATTTCTGCCACAGCTACTCTCTATCACTGTCTTGTACCCTAGTACACCTAGCCCAGTGTTTCTGACACAGGACATTTCCGATGCATGCCTACTCAGGACTTAGGCTTCTCATCCCTTCTGCTAAACATTCAGACACAAGAGCAACCAAAATTCACCTCTGCGTTGACTACCACTGGCTTCCTTAATGGTTTCATGTACCACGGGGTCCCCTTCAGGCAAATCAGCCAGGCAGAGCAGATCGGGCTGAATTTTCTAGGGGGTCATCAGAGCACCACTGGTGACCACTGTAAAGAGGGATACTTTGTTTCAGAAATTACACGTGAATCATATTTTAATTAATGGGACTATATTTTGCCTCAGATTTACTTGGTCTTCAAACCTCAGAGACCTTTGCTGACAAAAACCACAGTAACATCAGACATTTCTTTCTGGTTGCGTTATGCATTCTCACTGTATCCTGCAGTCATTCCTTAAACTCTGTAAATGGAATTATCTCTATAGACGTTAACAGTTGGCCACTTATTCTCATCGTCCAGTAATCATAATCTGAGTGTAAATGTAGGAAGGTATCTAATCACCACCTAGTTTATGTGCTTTTAATGTTGCTATTTTTATATATTAGAGCTCCTTGAAGTAGGACGTACTTGTGTTTCCACTACATAGACATGACAGTAATATATGTGTTGTTTTTCCCTCTGGAAATGTACAAAGCTTTGAAACATTCACTTTCTACTGCTTGGATAAAGCTAATTTTATGGGTCCGATAGGGTTGATGGGGTCCCTATAATTTACCTGAGCCATGTTTAGCTGCCAGCAGTAAATACTATTGGAATGAGGCCAGCATACTTGGCATTCCAAACCCTGCTCACCCTGTGAGCACTACATTTGGATTGTCCTGCAAATGTGATCAAGATGCCAAAAAGAAAAGGTAGGAGACAGTAGTTTGCCTGCCAAAAGATCTGCAGACATAAGAGGGCAAACTGACATCTATGTGCAGGGATTATTTACCAAAAAAATAAGGGAAAGCAGTTTTAGAGCAAAAGGTATAATTTCTTAACGGCATTTAATGAAATCTGAACCTAGAAAGGGTTCTCCTCAGTCTTAATTTTCATGCGTTACACGAAAAAGCTTCTATCATAGTTACAATTTTTCACTTGGACATCTGGTCTGGCTACTCCACCCCCTTTTAATCTTTTCCAAAGAAACCTTTTATACACAAAAACATTCAGTTATTTTCTTTTGGCTAAAAAAAAAAAATTCAATCTTATAAAGTAGGTGTTCTCTACAGCATCAAGGTTGATGAAAACCATACTCTTGCACAGGAAGTTCAAAAGACAGAATGGCAGGCAAGAGCTGACCCATCTGCTATGGAAACATGTTACCATCCTTCAAGGGCCAAAACCACTGACAAGAACACACGATTATTTATGAAAAGCCTCTGCTCCCCAGCTCTGGTCAGCCTCCTTCCAAGCTGCTGCCGGGCTGAGGGGGCCTGCTGATATCTGGCTGGCGTTGAGTCCTCATAACTGTCAGAAGCAGAGGTGCTAGTGAAATATTAAGAGCAAAATGAGGTGGGTGGACCAATCAGTGGCAAAATAAGTCTTTAAAAAGCTGTGAGGAAAAAAGGACCTGCCAACTCTAAGCATTTCAATATAATTCTCCATCAAATTTGATGAGCCTTTAAATGGTAACAAACAGGGGCTCCTCGGCAGCATCTCTTTACGCTGGCCCGGAGTCGGCTGCTGACACACTTGGGTTTATCCAATGGGGCTTCCCTTCCCTACTGGCATTACTTTTTTAACGACACATTATTTCTTCATTCAGCAGCAGAGGAGAATCTGGAGACAAACAGGCTTGGTAATTACCCTAATTTAAATGCACTGGAAGAGATTTTGTATATTGTTCAAACTTTGCCAAGAAAAGGTCTTAAGAATGCAATTCAGTAAAGACACAGACATAGAGAATGGACTTGAGGACACAGGAAGGGGGAAGGGTATGCTGGGACCAAGTGAGAGAGTGGCATGGACTTATATATACTACTCAATGTTTTGTTTATTTAGCTAGTGGGAAGCAGCCACATAGCATAGGGAATCACCTTGGTGTCACCTTGTGTGTCCACCTAGAGGGGTGGGATAGGGAGGGTGGGAGGGAGATGCAAGAGGGAGGATATATGGGGATATATGTATATGTATAGCTGATTCACTTTGTTATACAGAGAAAGTAACACAACACTGTAAAGCAATTATACTCCAATAAAGATGTTAAAAAAAAAAAGAATGCAATTCAGCTATCAAAAGTATATTGTTCTAGCATCCAATAGCATCATCATGGAGCTTACACTGTATTTTCTTCCCATTAGGAAGAACCTTCCTTTGTTCTGAGAAAATCTAGCATGGGGCATACATATGCAGGTAATCAGCCTAAGTGTCATCACTTTTAACTTGAAGATCCCACAGTAAAAACATAAAAATAGAAGTTTTCCACATGTAGTTAATTCAATATTAGATGAGTGCTTTCAAAACTTTATTAAGATGATTTCTTTAAGTGCTTGACTGTTTAACAGATTATATTGCAGTTTTAAGATCTAATTTTCACTCCTCCCTTTCTCAAATCCACAAATTTTCTGAACAAATCACACGGGCAAACTCCAGTAATACTTATATCCTTGTTTGACAAATGCTGAATCATCTCCACGGTATTAAAAGCTTATTCTATCTTTCCTGAACCCATGACTATTTATTTCTCAAAGGTCGTCTAGTCCAATCATCCTATATCAAAAACGAGGCACAGAACATTTAACTTGCACAAGATCACATAATTAGCTGTCGCTATTAGTTTCCTGGATTTTACATCTAAAATATATACTAGTTTTCTTTGTGATATACTTCAAGTTTTGATTTGTTTTCTTTTCCATGTCGCGCGGCATGTGGGATCTCAGTTCCCTGACCAGGGATCGAACCCATGTCCCCTGTAGTGGAAGCGCAGAGTCTTAACCACTGGACTGCCAGAGAAGTCCATGATATACTTTAATTTTTTAAGTTTCCTTTTCAGGCCAAAATTCTACATGAGAGCTTGCGAGCGTCAAGTTCAGCCAGGCGCACCGTGATCACTGTTAAGCTCCCGCATGTTTAGGGGCATCACCACCACTGAAACTACCACATAGAATGGCTGATTTGCCTGAAGCCTCTGCATGGTTAACAGGAACTATTTATTGGCTAAATTATAGGAACCATTTTCTGAGCACGATCATTTGCGTTGAACTATGATGCCTTAATTAGCTTCATTTTACAAACAAGGAACTGAGGCTCACAGAAGTTACGTTCTTGCCTGGGATCACAAAGCCGTAAGTGGCAGAACAGAATTTTACAGCCAGGTCATTATATCACCAAGCTTATATTCTTTCTACTACACTAAATTGCCTTTAATCTCAATTTACCCTTTTTTTTAATAGCAAATAATTCAAATTATCAAAGTACTCATAGGTCAGAAATCTATTTTAGTCCCAGCAATGGAAAGAGAGTAGTCATATTAAGGAATTAATGAATTACTTGTAGCAAAGCCTGATATTAAAGGTGCCGTTTTGACAAAAAGACAATCCATAATTTTAAAAGCTGTTTAAATTTTTTTTATTTGGGTGAGAAAATACTCCCAAGGTTTCAATTTTCATTCTGTGCACTGCATGCTTCTCTAAACAATACGGTCCAAACTAGAAGTCCTCTTTCTCTCTTTCTCCCTCCCTCCCTTCCTTCCTTCCTCTCTCTCCTTTCTTCTTTCCTCCCGTCCTTCCTCCTTCCTTCCTTCCTTTCTACCCCTCTCTCTCTCTCTCTCTCTCTCCATCCGTCTCTCCCTCCCTCCCTCCCCTCCTCCCTCTCTCTCTCTCTCTCTCTCTCTCTCTCTTTCTTTCCTTTTAAGGGACTAGAATTCCAGGTCAAAGTTCACATGATGGCTTTCACTGTCCAAGGCTACTTTCCCAGCTCAGGCCCTTGCCCAGTTCCAAAGATGGTTTTCCTGATAACTTGGTTTCTACAGCAAATCAAGAAGCATCCTTGGGCAATTACTCTATGTGCTGGTAATGTCCTAAGAGGTTCACTTCATTATGATGATACTGCTATATGGCACATGCTATTCTTAGCCCTACATTACAAATAAGAATCCTAAGGCACAGAGAGGTTAAACAACCTGCCCAAAGTCACACAGCTAATAAACAGTGGAATCAGAATATGAACCCACATAATCTGATTCCACTATCCATGGTCTTATCCACAATACTGTATTGGCTAATATAATAAAACAATCAACCTGTCAATAGCTATAATCAGTTCTTTTACTCACACTCACTGAGTTAAGATGGAATATAGAATGAGGTGTAGGTCAAGTAAGACTTACACCTCATTGTATCATCTTGGGTCTGAAATGAGTTTTTCATCAGATATCCTGCATCTAGGCCATATGTGCCATCACTGGCTATGATGGCTAGCTAGGCAGACATAGCACTGAGAATTTATTGACCTCTTGTGGTTGTCCCTGCCCTCTAAGAGCTACTCCCCTTTCACCAGGAGGAGTCTGAACAGTGCTGGAAAGAAAATGGGAGAGGAGAGATTGTCTATTCCATGTGCTCATCCAAGCACCCGAAGTATTTTTCAACAAGAATCCAAACTGGAAAGAGTATTCAAAGCACCCAATAATTACCATTATATGTTTCCTGGCACAGCAATTATTAGGCTCTTACTAAATGCTTCCACTTCCCTCACAATGTGCTTCATAACTTGGACTTACTATCCAATATTAAGTCTTCAACTAAGAGCATGAGAAAGTTACTTTCTCTGTCACAAATCACCATTGAGCCAAGACCTTAGGGAATAGTTTGATGGCCATAATGGCATATACAGATACATATCTGTGCTATATAGAAAACATATATAAGAAGATATATTATGTATAAATACTCATTTTAATAATATACGTGAAGAAATTCCTTTCTTCACTATTGTAATAGTTAGGTATTCCTGTTGTATAACACATAGGAACAGATGGCCTGGGTTATATATTTGTTTAAAGGCAATGCCAGCAATGCTTTGCCTTTGTAAAAGGATACTATACTATCACACAGAACCAAGCGTTCTAATAGTGAAAATACTCCCTCCCTCTCTACTTTCCTTGCCAACTGCTTCTTAGCTTATGTATGCTCTGAGTTTTCATTTTATGTTTATATTTTTAAGAAGTATTGCCATTTGTAATGACCAGGTTCTCTCTGTGTTTAGGGGTAAAACGAACATTTTATAAACCATGGATTAACAATATCCTTCCCAATCTCCACTCGGAAATCCAAAACCTTCTGCTTCCAAAGGTCTTAGAGAAGATACCTGGAAAAAACTTTAATTCTATTGTATTACAGGATTTCATGGTGTGTTTAAAATAGGTTATAGCAATTTTTAAAAAAACTATTAAATTATGGTCTACTATAAAAACTTTCAAGACTTCATTCTCAAAGTTTCAAATCAAAATGTCACATATAGAGACAGGATTTTTTTTTTAACTTGAACTTTTAATTCAAGTTTCCAGTTAGTCCTTAAAATGGCCCAATGTGACAGAAGGGAATAAGAAGGTAGGACAACTTGAGAGACCTTTCCCCCTTCAGTCCACAAAGAACTGGACGGGAAATGTGGGAAGCCTTCCTTTAACCTCTGAGAACTACTTTTTATGCAATTAGGAGATAGGTCAACAACCGGGTTTCAAAGCCTCAAAATAAACATACCACTGGGGGTGCACTAGCAATGATATTTTAATATAAATGGCCTTTTAGGGAATAGCAAAGTTAATTTTGTATGGCTAACCGCTCTAGAAAGGCATTAAAAGCAAAGACACACAGTACGAAACTGCCATATTTCATCCAAGCCAAAGATACCAACAATTGTAAGATATATCCCAGAGATGTTAAAATTTGGGAAAAAATGTGCATCTTAGAGTAGATGAAATACAGTAAGTATGTGATAATTCCAGCTTTGGGGGTTATCCACTACATTATTTCAATTAGAACTGCAAACTACAATCCACCTCCTGAAGCCCGGTAAATGAAACATATGGTTAAATCTATACTTGACCACACAGAATTTCAGGCAATTATCTTAGTGTGTGGGGTAACAAAGTCTAGGTGGTTTCTGTAAAATCAGTCCTTTACATTCTGGGAGGGATATTTGTTGTCATAAACAACTTTTTATTAAGACCTCAAGGAGAAAACACAACTGAATGACAGTTATATTTTCATATCAGGATTCTTACTTCGTTAATTAATTTTTTAAATAGATTTTCTATGTTGATTTTTAAAAGTTAAGACACAGTTCACATGCCATAAAATTTACCATTTTAAAGCATGCAATTTAGTGGATTTTAGTGTGCAGCCATCATCACTATCTAATTCCAGAACATTTTCATCACCCCATAGAGAAGCCCAGACCCATTAGCAGTCATTCCCTATCCTTTTCCCGCCTCCCTCTTCCCCACCATGCAAGCCGCTGGCAACCATTAATTTACTTTTGGTCTCTATAGCCTTGCCTATTCCAAATATTTCACATAAATGGAATCATATAACCCTAACGCTGACCCTAACCCTTTTGTGTCTGCCTTCTTTCATTTACCAGGTTTTTGAGGTTTATCCAGGTTGTAGCACATGTCGGTACTTCATTTATTTTTATGGCTGAATAATATTCCATTGTATAGATATACCACATTTTGTCAAACCATTCATCAGCTGATGAAGATTTGGGTTGTTTCTCCTTTGGGGCTTTTATGAATAATATTACCGTGACCATTCACATACAAGTTTCTGCGTAAACATACATCCTCAATTCTCTTGGGTATAGGAGTGGAATTTCTGGGTCATATGGTAGCTTTATGTTTAACTTTCTGAGGAACTGCTACGTATTTTTTAAAGTGGCTGCACCATTTTACATTCTTATCAGCAATGTATGAAGGTTCCAATTTTTCCACATCTTCACCAACATTTATTATTACACTTTTTGAAAAATATAGTCATTCTCATGGGTGTGAAGTGTCATCTCACTGTGGTTTTGATTTGCATTTCCCTCATGGCTAATGAAGCTAAGCATCTTTTCACACGCTTATTGGTCATCTTCTTTGCATAAACATCTGTTAAAATCCTTTGCCCATTTTTCAGTTGGGTTGTCTTTTAATTGTTGGGTTGTAAGAGTTCCTCATATATTCTGAATACTAGACTACTATCAAATACAGATTTGCAAATATTTTCTCCAATTCTATGTATTTTCACTTTCGTGATAGTATCCTTTGAAGCAAAAATTTTTAAATTTTGATCAAGTCCAATTACGCTACTTTATGCAATTAGAGATATGTCAACAACCAGGTTTCTGGTTTAAATGATTTCTCTGTTTAATTCTATAGTTACAAAAGAGACAACATCTACGAAGTAGAAAAATTACAGAATGCATAGTCAGAAGACACCCAATTAATTTTCTCATGAAACATTTATAATAAAAGAATTGTTCTTCTATACAAGTTAGGGCAAAACTGCTTGACAAGACATCAAAGTAAATCTGAGCAATTTCTTTGACAGTGAATAAAAGTTAGGACCATCTCTACATGGCCTACCTGATTATAGAATTTTCATATTTTTAAATATTTTAGAATCTGTATCTTGACTAAAGGCTAATATTATTAATTCACAGAACATCTTTGCATGGAATCATTTCTAAGGAATGTGGAGTTATACAAACATATTTCCCCTGTGACACCTCAAAACATGGTCAACCATTAAAAGAAAATTAATTTAAAAGACATCTGTGCCAATATGTGTATTTGCTTCTTCTACAGAGAGCTACAACAGCCAGAACCTCACTTTGGTAATAATAAAAAACGCTATGGTGACTTCCAAGCACCGTATAGTTTTTAAATGGAAAACAAACTGGAGAATCTTTGAAGGTTTGTCAGAAACTGCAACGTCTGGGTGGCAAGTGGGATTTCACTGGGCCCAAGGGACATTGCAAAACCCTCTTCCCAGCCATCTGTTGCTTTGTATCTGCAATTCTACTGGAAGCCAGTCAAAAAGAGGATAACAAGTGAAAACTATTTTGGCAACAAAATAAAAAATAAGAAACCCGAAACAAACATCTCCCCACAAACAGATTTTCTGTTGGATTCAAATCATACATGGCAGCAATTTTTAGAAAATGTACAAGCTAAACTCACTGAAAATGCCGAGAGAGATAGAATGAAGAATGAAAGGAAACCAGGAATGGACCCCTCTCCAGGAAGCAACTTGTCTGTTTAGTTGTGTTTCCTCATAAGACAGAAGTTCCTTGAGGGCAGAGACCAAGTCTTCTTCACTCTGTCCTCCTAGAACCTCAGGTATGGCTAAATATGTTAGGAGACGGTATAGGAAAGGATCATGTGATACAGATAGGAAATAAATGAGCTTGAATGAAAATACCTACAGTATGTGATTTGGGATGGGGAAAGAACAGTGACTGTGGAAGTGGTATTCTAGCATGAGGTCTTTAATAGCCGTTCATTCACTCATTCAGCAAATACTTGTGGAGAACTTACCATGGGTACTGTCTTACATGCCAGGGATACAACTATAAACAAAATGAATCAAATCCCTGCCCTCATGGAGCTTACAATTAAATGCTAATATTTATGGAGCATTGATCTGTGCCAGGCATTGTATTCAGAGCTTCATATGTGATCTCTCCTTTGATCTTCATGCCACTCCTATGGGATAAGCTGCTATTATTATTCTCACCTCACAGGTGATACAACTGAGGTTTAGGTTTAGGGACTTGCCTAGGTCCAGGAACCAGTGACTCAAACAAAGGTTTGCCTAGCCACTGAACCTCTAATCTTCACAGCTGCACACTCCATCAGAGATTCATTATGTGACTCTAAGACCACAAGCTTATAGCTGCTGTCATGCTGTTTAATTTTGGATGGCAATTATACAAATGAGTGCTATACCATCTTGTCCTATATTATACCAGTATAGTCATTAACAGATGAGAGAGAAAGCCTCAAGATCTGTAAAGTTTAAAGCCATGGACTCCAAAAAGGAAACTGTGTGTCTGTCTGATTGTTGTTGAAAGGAGAGAGGAAAGAGTTAGGAGATACAAAGTTAAAAGAGGTATTCATATGGGAAGAAACAATGCTATGAGTTTTTCTAAGATGGAAAAGCGCTATCTCCCAACAGAAATAAAGAATTGACTCTTGTCACCTAAAGAAAAGAAGAAAATAGGTAAAAGAAGAAATCTGTCAAACTCTGTGCTAGGGAGGTGCGTAAATCCCAAAGTGACTATTAACAGGAGACTGAAAATGCAAAAAGAAACTAAAAAACACTAGAGTATACATTATCTCTGATGGTCTTTCAGTAATTCAGACCCTGGAAAATAACTTATATTTTCATAATCCTCCAAGAATACTACATAAATCTGATTGTTACATAAAAGTTAATTACAGGTTATTGTTCTATCAAATGTCAGTTTATTTCAACCTTCAGTTCAAAAATTTAGAACACCCAAAGTCCCTCTTGAGTCCTGTGGCTACAACTTTCATAAAAACAGCTTAGGTGGCCTGTGACAGAACACAGGCAGACTGAGTATTTCTGGGAGAAAAGATACACTCTGAAGTATATGGCTATGGAGTCTGGTACTTTTTAATCTGTTTTAGCAATATCACATCTTCACTATTAAGACACAGTTGGTCATGCCTTTTTTTCTAATTATAATAATTTATAGCTTTTCTCTTAAAAGTAATTCTTATAGTTTTCATTATTCTGGGATATCAAAACTCTCAAAAGATGTAGAGATTTAGTAATTAGAGAAATACAAATCTCCCAAGGTCAAAATCAACATCACTGAAGGTTTTTAGGTAAGTGTGGAAAACAAGGAGACATTAAAATGACAACAGAATGCTATACATGTAAAATAATCCCAGTGAATCAGAGCTAGATGAGAAATTGCCGTATGATGTGCAAATTGCAGCCCAGAGGTGTGCTTCATTTCATTGAACAAATATTTACATAGTATAGAATAACAGGCTTTGTGCTACACATATGTAGACAGAGACATAATGGCACATTCTCAGCCTGTGATGAATTTACATTACAATTTGTTAAAATACATAATAATATACCATGTAATATTACTATAACATGATAATACACTATGTAATATTAATTTATTATGTGAAAAAAGCAAGGCAAAGTCCAATGCTAACATTTGCATAAAAATGGGGAAATGGAGAAGAAAATATATATGAGTTTATGTATATATATATACATACACACATATATATGTGTATGTATATATGTATATATACATATACGTGTGTGTGTGTGTGTGTATATATATATGTATACATCTCTGTAAGAAAACCCAATATGTATCTGTTGTGCTTATTTCAATTGTCTCCAGAAAGATAAAAGGTGTACCAGGATATTGCTTCCACCATTTCTACCATGACCATTAATGTTAGAAATACAAAAGCAGTAAACAATCACAAGTCTTCCCCACTTTTCCAAACCACTAATGTCACTCATAGGACTGTTTCAGCAACCTATTTTTTCCACATGGGATCACAAAATTTCACAAAGCTGAGAGTTGAAATAGAAAAGCATAAACTATCATTACATTCCTCCTACTCTGTGCCTACTGCACACATAATTATCAGCCATTTCCCTCATTAAATGCCTCCTAGTGGGTGTTAATGTAATGGAAGGTTCCATTCCTTAATAAAAAAAAAGTATTTATGGATAAGTGGTATGTGAACATTTATAAAACCCTGGGCATGACACTGAATTGAACCTCATCCCAGTTATGTGAAAACGGAAATATAAAGGAAAAACTTAGTGTAGAAACACCAATAAACGATGGTACATGTAAATTAAAAGGAAGCCAAAGTGGTTATCAGGGAACTGGTGTTGAAAATGAAAGTAACAGGAGTTTTATCTGTCATGTTAGTTAGTAACCAGAGTTCTTAGCCTCACTCTTGCTAAGTGGTTACTTCTGTGGTGGTTAAGAATCCAGGGATTAAATTACCAATAATTATTACCTGAGTGAGCTTGGGTAAGTTATTTAACTTGCTTCAGTTTCCTCATTGGTTCAAAGCAGGGTAATAATAGAAATCAGTTAACACGGCTCCTATGAAGAATAAATAAATCATCTGGAATAGTGCCTGGCACAGATGTGCACAATAAATATTATCTACTATTATTATTTACTACATTCTAAAAGTATCAGCATTCCAAATGATGGGCCTGGGGTTATTAAGAATCAGAAAGTTGGTGGGAAGGTAAGTTGATACAGCCACTATGGAGAACAGTATGGAGGTTCCTTAAAAAACTAAAAATAGAACTAGTATTTGACCCAGCAATCCCACTACTGGGCTTATACTCTGAGAAAACCATAATTCAAAAGGAGTCATGTACCACAATGTTCATTGCAGCACTATTTACAATAGCCAGAATATGGAAGCAATCTAAGTGTCCATTGAAAGATGAATGGATAAAGAAGATGCAGCACATATATACAATGGAATATTACTCAGCCATAAAAAGAAAAGAAATTGAGTTATTTGTAGTGGGGTGGATGGACCGAGAATCTGTCATACAGAGTGAAGTAAGTCAGAAAGAGAAAGACAAATACCATATGCTAACACATATATATGGAATCTAAAAAAAAAAAAAGGTTCTGAAGAACCTAGGGGCAGGACAGGAATAAAGACGCAGACGTAGAGAATGGACTTGAGGACACGGGGAGAGGGAAGGGTAAGCTGGGACGAACTGCGAGAGTAGCATGGACTGACATACAGTACCCAATGTAAAATAGATAGCTAGAGGGAAGCAGCCGCATAGCACGGGGAGATCAGCTAGGTGCTTTGTGACCACCTAGAGGGGTGGCATAGGGAGGGAGATGCAAGAGGGAGGAGATATGGTGATATACGTATATGTATAGCTGATTCACTTTGTTATAAAGCAGAAAGTAGCACACCATTGTAAAGCAATTATACTCCAGTAAAGGTGTTTTTAAAAAAAAGAATCAGAAATACCATCACAGCTGTAAGAGACTAAATGAATTATATAAATAAAGAAATCTGTGCACATGCATGCATGTATATAGAGAAACAGTTTCTTAATCTGATTATTCAATTAGTCATAAGAAAATTTTTCTATCCAGGGTAGTTAGCAAAATTTAATTGCCTTCATTAAATGAGGTGTTGAAAAGTCATTAGGACTACATTACAAATTCCTATTGTCAAAAAGATGCTTTAAAAGGTATTCTGACAAAATACGCATGAGAATAAGACTTGGATGAGGGACGAACAGCTGGAGATGAACAAACACAGAAAGTTCCCTGCGGAATCTCATATGACCTCAGCCAAACCCAGCAAGTATCAAGAGATTGTAGAAATTGAACTTCTGGTTTTATTTCAGCCTTATTCTGGGTCCTGAAAATTCCCTTTCTTTTTTAGTATTTTCTATTATCTCTCTTTTCTAGTGAGGGTACAGTTTACTAATGTTGGAAGTAATGTCCAAAAAAGTTTGTAAGTTGTCACTGAAATCTCATGACTATGCAAATGCTCAGAGTTTTAGCATAAATAATCATCACTACCCCAAACTGTGTTGCCGAATGAACCACGCAAAGCCACAGCTGTGAGATTAAGTACAGAAAGGACAGATCTCCACTTCTGGCACAACTTCAAATGCCTCATCAGAGACAGAGAAATGTCAAACACAAAGTTTACACTGAAGCACTGCAGCTCCCAGGGACAGGGAAGAAACTACCAGTGCGTTCTGTATGGTAAACTACTTAACACACTTCACCCCTCATGCATTGTAAAAAGGACTGGCTTGCAGAAACTTCGTTTGAGTGACTTTACGGGGCTCCATGAGTCACTTTCATGCTGTGCGGAAACCCAGCTTGACAAGCTGCACATCCAAATGTGGCTGTTTCAATAAGATCTGGTGTGATCTCTGGTCCTGTGCCTTTCTCTGACCGCGGTTATACCATTCCTGTTGCACTAATCCAAAGAGCAACTCACAGAGCTTCCAGAATGATATTCTCCTTTTAATAATAGCTGATCTTCTGAATTCTGGATGGCAAAGGTTCTAGTGGATTCTAGTCCACAGTACATGTGTAAAGTTTTAACCTTATCTGCTGACACAGAGAAAGTTACTCATGGAAGAACTATCTTTGATGCATTGCACACAGTCTGGCTGTGCTGAGATAGTTGTTTGAAATGAAGAAGCAAATGTGTTAAGCATTGCTTGTAAATAGAAATGTTAAAAACATTGGTTGAAGTTAAAAGATATAATGGTAACAATGAAAAAGGTAAACTTAAGGGAGGACAGAGGAGATGCAGCAGGCACCGAGGGCTCGTGCCAAGGCCACATTTAAAAAAACAAAAAACAAACAAACAAAAAAAACATAAGAAGTTTCTTCTTAAGGGAAACTCAGAGTGCACCTGTCCCCAGATTTTGGCACCCAAGGCAAAAGGGATGTCAATTTCCTATCCAGGCTTCTTGTTGGAAGATTTCTTTCTTCATTTTTGGAAAGTTTTCTCCTTGTTAGAAAGTTTCTGGAGCACAGAGAGTCAGCTGCCATATCATGAGGACACTCAAACAGCCCTATGGAGAGGACCATGTAGTGGGAAACTGAGATCTCCAGGTAACAGCCTGTTAGGAACAGAGGCCACCTGACAATATCCTTGTGAGTGATCTTGGAAGCAGATTTTCCAGTGGTGGTAAGGCCTTTAGATGACTGCAACCCCAGCCAACACCTTCACTGCAGTGTCATGAGAGATCCTAAAACAGAACCATCCAGCTAAGCTGCTCCTGCTTTTTTAACCACGGACATAATAAGAAAATAAATGTTTGTGTTTTAAGCCATTAAAAAAAAAAAAAGGAAAGGGTAAACTTCAAAAGAACTTAAATAAACTTGAAAAGCTTAAAACTTATGTGAAAAACACTTTTAAAACACTGCTCTAAAACACAATTGCAGATTTGAACGAATGGAAAGATATCCCTGGTTCTTGGTTAGGACATCTCCATCTCAACATTATCAAAATATACCTGTGATCTCTAAGTCAATTTATAAATTTTGTGAAATCCCAATAAAAACACCAAGGAGCCATTTTTTTCTGGAAATAAACAAATTGACTTTACTAAATACTAAAGTTCATATGAAAAAATAACTGCACAAGATTATCTAAGGAAAACAATGTAAAGAAAGAGCTGTGAGGGAATAGCTAAAAGAAATATTAAAACCTACTACAAAGTCTCTATAACTAAAATGGTATGGTCTTGGAACACAAATAGACCTATGAAACAGAGGAGCAAGTCCAGAAGGAGAACTGACAGATGGAAATTAGTATATGATAAGGTGCATCCCAAAATGTGGGAATAAAGATGGCTTTTTAATATAGGGTATTTGGACAACTGGATAGTCATTTGAAAAATGATAAATTTTGATCCATTCTTCATGCTGCCCATAAGCACAAACTCCAAATTAATAAGGTATTTTTAAAATAAAATTATGCAATTAATTTTTTTAAATGGATGAATTCTTAAATAATTCTTCTATAACCTGAAAGTTAAAAAGGCTTTCTAATTATGACTCAAAATCCAGATGCAATTTAAAAAGACTGATATATTCGATTATCTTAAAAAAAATGCATGGCAAAAAACACTGTATGCAAAGACAAAAGACAACACATTAGAAGAAAATATTTGCAAGTACATCCTAGATAAAGCACTAATATCTCTAATTCATAAAGAACTTTAAAAAACTGATCAAAAACAGACCAAAAATATTACAGAAAGATGTACAAAAGATATGAATAAAAAATTCCCATGAAAGATATAAATGACATTAAAATATGATAAGATGTTCAACTTCACTTAAAAGAGAAATCATATTAAAACAATATTGAAATAACTCACCCATCAGATTGGCAAAAAAAATCAAAAGCTTGACAATACAGTCTGTTGTGAGGCTGAAGAGAAACAGGCCTTCGCCTACATGGCTGGTGGGAAGGTAAAAGGGTACAACCCATATGGACGGGGAATTTGGCAATATCTAACAAAACTAAATCACTTACCCTTGACCCAGCAATACCATGACTACAGTTTATCCTGATCATATATTTCCAACATGTATACATAGGGTTACCCATTGCACCATCATTTGTAATCACAAAATATTAGAAATTACCTAAATATCCAACCACAGGATGTGGTTAAATAAAGTATGGTGCATTCGCACCATGAAATATTAGGCGAATGTAGTAAAGAACAAGAAAGCTCTCTGTGAACTAATATGGAATAATTTCCAGGACATATTAAGTAAAAAAAGCACAGTATAAAACAGTACATACAGTATGCTGCCCCTGTGTAAGAAAAAGGGGGAAGTAAGAAATCATACATTTCCCTGCTTATTTTTGCAAAAGGAAACACAGGAAGAATAAATCAGAAACCAGTAAAATTGGTTACCGACAAAGGAATGAATGAGGTGGGTGGAATACAAGTTGAAAGCGATGGAGGAGTGAGTAACATTTCTGAACACATCTTCTGTATAATTTTAAACGTGGAAGAATGTTAACGTTGCACATATTCAAAAGTACAATTAAATCAATAAACTTCACAGAGAACCCTGAAACTGAATGCAAACAAATAAACATATGATCCCAACTGAAAAATAGAACCATGTTGTGGCACGGGTAGGCAGGTGAGGGAAGAAGTGATCCAAGTAACTTGAGAACACAATGCTTTGATAAATACCTTCAGTCCGGGAAGAAAAAGAACTGCAAGCAAACCTTGAACTATATTTCGTAGGCTTCGTTTACATAGTGCTATGAGTATAGCAATTCTGAAACTGCTTTTTTCTTTTTGTTTGTGCACTGTAGGATTAAGCAAATGGAGTAAATGTGTTGACTTTGCTGAGAGACAGGGCTCTCGCTGTGAAAAAGTGAAATGCAGTTTTTTAAGGAACCTCCATACTGTTCTCCATAGTGGCTGTATCAATTCACATTCCCACCAGCAGTGCAAGAGTGTTCCCTTTTCTCCACATGCTCTCCAGCATTTATTGTTTCTAGATTTTTGATGATGACCGTTCTGACCTGTGTGAGATGATATCTCATTGTAGTTTTGATTTGCATTTCTCTAAATTAATGATGTTGAGCATTCTTTCATGTGTTTGTTGGCAGTCTGTATAACTTCTTTGGAGAAATGTCTATTTAGGTCTTCTGCCCATTTTTGGATTGGGTTGTTCTTTTGTTATTGAGCCTGCTTAAAAAACTACAAATAGAACTGCCATACGACCCAGCAATCCCACTACTGGGCATACACCCTGAGAAAACCATAATTCAAAAAGAGTCATGTAAGCAATTATAAAGCAGAAACTAACACACCATTGTACAGCAATTATACTCCAATAAAGATGTTTTAAAAAAATGTGAAATGCAAATATGGAATGGGACAAAGGCAAGGAGGAACCCTGGGGGTTGGAGTAGAATGGCAGGTACATATATTCATCTACTAGACATATATATAGTTATATAACTAATGATATAACTATATATAGATATAACACCCATTTTCTAATGTATATATGCTTCTAATATGAATTTGTATGTATGTGCATTTTTATTTATTTGTATGTATGTTAAAAAAAATTATTTTTTTCCTAATTTTGTCTGCTGAAGGGCCTAGAGGCTATGACACATCATTAACAATGAGTATACCTAGTGCCTAGATCTTGGTTTCTATATACCACTCCCCACTGAAAGGAACCAGGGAATTAAAAAAAAAAAAAAAAGGGTGATTCCAGGGATGAAGCAAGAAAGGCATAAGATGAGCCTGGAATATTTTGCTGTGCCAGAAAGTAAGGATATGTCCCAAAATAATGAGCCATGTCAAATGCATATGGGAGCCAGCTTGAAGAGGCTAACACCTGCCAGATCTGAGACAACTGGCACCAAGATTAGTGAATTATAATACATTGATTAAATAGGAATCCATACTGATAATAAATAGATAAATATATACATAGACAGCTAGGGGAGAAGAGAGCTTTTCCTTCTCGTAGAATGTCAACTAATGAGTAGACATATGGTGGAGTTAAACACCATTTTTTTGGTAGCCATCACTGTAAGAACGGTATGAGCAAGAATCAATGGGTGATAGTTTTATGTGGAGCAAGATATGTGCATTGTTTCAAAGCAAACGACCATAAATTGCTTTATTAGTTGCAAGGGAGAACACAGTAACTATATTACAGGAAGAAAACCAACAAAACCTTGACCAGGTGATTAACATCACAACTGAAGAGGGATGGTTCTGTATATGGTACCCTGAGAAATCTACAACTTCACTTATGTAGTATCCTAATGGAGGGGAACGGTGCGTAAACTGAATCTAACCCATTGAATAAGTGGATGGAGGATGGTGGAAGCCAGGTTTCTAACTGTTGGTGTGGAAGTATACAGAAAACCAAGGGGAATGAGGTTAGAATGAGCCACATGGTAATGAATTAGAGTTGGAGACATCAGTATAAACTAATGTTTCGCTTAATCTGAATAGAGATGGTTTTATAATGGAAATATTCATAAATGTGTATATTTACGTGGCTTTATATACATACATATATTTCCTTGCTTTGTTAGCTGAGAGGGTCTAGAAGAATAACATCCCAACAGCAGTGAGCATACTAAGCACCAGATCTTGATTTCTAATACCATTCTCCAGTGAAAGGAACCAGGGCTCCTTGAAGAAATAACTGATTCTAGGACTGAGGCAGGAAATGTAAAGAAAACCCATAACTCCAGGCTAATCATGAGAAAAACATGAGAAAAATCTCAGTTGAGGACCATCCTACAAAATACCTGCACAGTACTCCTTAAGAATATCTAGGTCATCAAAAATACCGAGTCTGAGAAATTGTCATAGCCAGGAGAAACCTAAGGAGATATGATGACTAAATGTAATATGGAATCCCGGAGGGATCCTGGAACAGATAAAGAATATTAGGCAACACTGCTAATTTTACTATTTAAAAATTTCCAGGACTTCCCTGGTGGCGCAGTGGTTAAGAATCCGCCTGTCAATGCAGGGGATACAGGTTCGAGCCCTGGTCCAGGAAGATTCCACATGTCGCAGAGCAACTAAGCCAGTGTGCCACAACTACTAAGCCTGCGCTCTAGGGTCCGCGAGCCACAACTGCTGAAGCCCGCACGCCTAGAGCCTGTGCTCTGCAACAAGAGAAGCCACTGCAATGAGAAGTCCACACACCGCAACGAAGAGTAGCTCCCGCTCACTGCAACTAGAGAAAAGCCCGCGTGCAACAACGAAGACCCAGTGCAGCCAAAAAGAAATTAATTTTAAAAATAATATTGTTTTAACAAATTTCCATATTTGAATATATTAATTTGGGTTTCTGATTTGTTAAATGGATTTTATGAACGATTATATTTCAAGACCACTTGTATTTCACAGTTTATCATGTTCAAAAACCAATGTCATATAAAGATTAAGATAAAACATTTATTGTTCTATTCCTGAGTGTATTAGGAAGTAACTGCATACTTAGTATCATGATGAATACATTACGGAAAGTGAAAGAAGTAAAAAGTATGAGCTCCCTATTCTCAAGAACAAGCTACAGAGGGAAGTAGGAGGTTAGTCTAAGATAAATTGCACTTAAAAATAATCGCAGTGAAAGTCATTCAGAACTCCTCGGCAGAAGTGGAGAAGGCTTCATGGACTGCTGGATATTGAGCTAGGCCTGGAATTCTGATGTCAGTAGAAGGTATGGAAAAGGGTTTATGGAAGGACTTTGGAGTTCTACTTTATGAATCACTTTGCTATACTGCCCTGCAATAAACGTCACTCAAAAAATGATTAATGACCAAGTGAATGGATGAAAGAAAGAAGAAGGGAACGTAGAATGGAAGAAAGGAGGGAGAGAGGAAGGAAGGAATCAGGATGCACTAAAATCTCTAAAGTACTTTAACCCTACAACATCAAGCTTCTAGCCTTAATGCATAAATTAATTTAAATGGAAGCATTTAGATAAGATTCTCAACTTTGATTTCAACATCACCTCACTATAAGCATGACTGGGATTTACTGTGCAGCCAGTAGGGCTCAGCATCCCAGGCCCATATAGGTGAGTAGAGAAAGTAGAGAGTCCTGGCATCTGCCATCAAAGGGTCTGCAAGCACCATCTGAGCCAAGTGGGAGCCCTGACCATTTGCAATGTAAGCTCTCCAACCTATTCTCCATTCCAGGGACATAAACTATTCTCAGTACGTTCTACTGAAGTAGTGTGATATGGCAGTTAAGGGTACAAGTTTGGGAATCAGGTCAGTTTTGAATTCCTGGTTTGCCACTCACTAGCAAAGCTTTGTTATTTCCCCAAGCTTTAGTTCCCTCGTGGAGAAAATGGAGACTAGTAGATTCTTTGGGATCACGGAGGATTATTCCATCCACCTCTAAACCCGGTTTCTCTAATCCACCCATTTCTGTCAATTGCTACTGCCTAAATCAAATTACCATACTCTCTAGCCTATACTACTAGGACAACAGTGTTCTCACTGTTCTTACTTACTATCTCACCTACGCTTACTCATTCTCGCTCCCATCCCATCCACTCTCCACACCAACCATAGGATCCCATTTAAAGTACAAATCTGATTACGTCCACTCAAAACCTCTTGCTGGCTTACCATAGCTCTTAGAATAAAACCCAAACCCCTTTAACTTACAAGACCTCGTATAATTCTGTTTACTCCCATTACTTTAGTCACATTTGCCTTTCCATCTACTTCCCGACCCCAAACCCTCTGCTTTTTGCTTAAGAATTCAACCCAAATGATGTCTCTTAAGGAAGCCTTCCTTGACCTCAAGACAAACCTGGTGATCTTAGTGCTGCTCCCCAAATATTTCTGGGTTTCCTTCTTCTAGGCACACAGCAGAACTACTTCTCCTGTCCCCTGTAAGTTAGGACAGATCATATTCTCACTCTGGTCAATGAAATGTGAGCAGAAGCTACAGTTACTTCTTAGTAAAAGGTTCAAAAGTTAGTCCTGTCTTCCATACTTTTTCCTCTTCTCCTGAGAATGGCCATGTGCTTGTTGGTGGCTGCTCTGTCAACCTGTGTCCCTGACTGAGGAAGACAAAAATACTAACACAGAACAAAGCCTTCAGCCTACTCTTTGATAGACATGCAGTATAAACAAGAAATAAATTTCATTGGTTTAAGCCACTGAAAATTTCAGGTTGTTTTTTTTATTTCAAAATAATCTATCCTATCATGACTGGTAGATTTTAAATTAGAAACCCCACTAGAATGCTCTCCCCACTAATAGTCTCCTCTGTAACACTTTTCACATTGCAATCACATAATTACATGGGAGTCATTTGTTTAATAACCCTTCTGCTAGAATACAACCTCCACCAGGGCAGGGAACTGTTCTCTTGCTCGCTTCTAAGCCCAAGCACTTCACACGGTACCTAACATAATTCTCAATAAAAACTGCATGAATGAACAAATTAATTCAATGAGATGATGTGTATAAAGTTATTAGTATAGAACAAAGATCTAGAAAGTGCTCAATAATGATGAGCTATTATTTTTTCTTTTCTTTCTTCTTCTTTTTCTATATAATTATAACAATTTAATTAGCAACAGTTTAGTGTAATGATTAAGAGTTGGACTCTGAACCAGACTCCCCAGGATCTGAATCCTAGCTCCCCACTTGCTAGCTATGTGACTTGGGCAACTTAAAGTTTCTGTTCCTGAGTTTCCTCATCTGTAAAATACAGGACAATAAATGTACATGCCTTATAGGACTGTCATAAGTATTAATTAATTTGCAACAGACCTAAAATTATGCTTGGCACATATATGTAAGGAATATGTGCTTATTAAATATATACATACATACCACACATACTTTATTAATATGTAGCAGCTTCTGTTGAACTACATATCCACTCCTCCCCAAAACAGATGCATAGAGAGGCTCTGGGTTAGATGAAGTAACCACACTCCATCATTTATCTCCCATTACAAAACCTGTACAGAGTGCATGAAACCAGAATGCAAGAGACCAGACTTTCAAATCCCATCAAACTGGTGGGAAGTATACCATTTCCATCCTTTGTTTCCCCCAGACTGAGCTCAAAATATCCCCAAACCCAGAAATTAGAATGATTGTAGATTTCTCATCAGAAACCACTGGAGTCCAGAAGAAAGTTAAACAACATTTTTTAAGCGCTAAGAGAAAAGAACTATATTCAGTGAAAGTATTCCTTAGGATTGCAGGTGAAGTCAATATTTTCAGATGAAAGAAAATTAAGAGAATTCATTTTCACTAGACCTGTTTTTAATATATGTGAATAATGTTTCTATGTTCCATTTGAAGTACTAAAATATTAAGTTGATATATTAAGTATGTATATTGTAATCCCTAGAGCAACCTCTAAAAACACTATACAAAAAAATAGAGTCAGGGCTTCCCTGGTGGTGCAGTGGTTGAGAGTCCTCCTGCCGATGTGGGGGACACGGGTTCGTGCCCCAGTCCGGGAGGATTCCACATGCTGCAGAGCGGCTGGGCCCATGAGCCATGGCTGCTGAGCCTGCACATCGGGAGCCTGTGCTCCACAACGGGAGAGGCCACAACAGTGAGAGGCCTGCGTACCACAAAAAAAAAAAAAAAAAAAAAAAATAGAGTCAAACACAAAATGTATAAATATGCAATACTAAAAAGCGCTCAAACCACCCAAAGGAAGGAAGGAGAGGGAAAACAGAAGAATGAGAAATACAAGAAACAAACAGAAAACAAATAATAAAATGGAAGACCTAAATCCAAAAATTTCAATAATTACAATAAATGTAAATGGTCTAAACACACCAAATTAAAAGATATAGATTACAGAAAGGATTAAAAAATAAAAGGAAAACAGGTTTATAGACAAATTGGAGCACGAGATGAAGAAAATAGTCAATATAGTTAGGAGACTTAGAAGCATGTCATTCAAGAAAAAAAATGAAAAAAATAAGATCAACCCAAGGAAGAAAAGATTGAGACATGTATCTTTAAATTATTTTAAAAAATGTACAGTGAGAACCTGTTTGTTACCCTATGCCAGATTCATGCTAGAAACTTCCACACACATAAAAGTAGCATAAGATTTGCTTTTATCCTGATTCCCAGAAGGCCGAATTAATAAGCATCAATCAGAGGTAGAAAGGTTATCAATCACTATAAGAAGCCAAAGAGAACGCAGACATGTTCTCTCATTGGTAATATCTTCACTAGAGCTGGACAAATATTGAAATTGGGGGATACTGTGGGAGGAACTTAAAGAAAGGCAATTATATCAATAATTTAATCTTTTATTACTGAACCTGGATATGTAGCTGACAGATTCTTTCCACTTTGGACTTGCTAATTTACATTTCTTTCCCTAACATGTCTATTTATAGTGTGGGAATAAAGAAGACCATAAAACTCTCTTCAGCAGGTTTCTACAGACACTGGCCTTCTAAAAACTGCTGACAATGGGCTGCTTGCTCCTGAATAAAAATAAAATGCTTCAGAGGACGTGTTTAGTTTTAATCTGCCCAGCATTCATCCTTTCTTCTGATATCCTTATCTCTTTCATTCTGTCCATGAGCATTGGATGGGCTAATTTCTCCTCCAGCTCAAGGATAAAGATGAGACCTTCACCTAACCAAACAGAGCACTGAATTCCTAGGCCACAGGATTGATTCAGAAATGGGCACATCATCTAACTATAGCTATTCAGAGTAAATAATAGGACTCTTATTTGAGAAACCAGGATAGAAATACCTCTTGTTTTTCTTTGTAGATGAACCTGGAGGATGTATAGTAGTCAGGATAGACTAGATTATGTTATAGTAAAATGCCAAAAGCTCAGTGACTTAATGTAACAAAAGTTCTCCCTCATACTACATGTCTATCATGGATCAGCAAAGGAACTCTACTCACTGAAGTCGTTCAGGGACCTAAGCTGATGGAGACTCCATCTTGACAAGTTTCAACAATCACCATGGTGGGGAGAAGGGGACATAGTGAATAATGCACTGGATCATAAAAGCTTCTGACAAGAAGTGACACATGCCTCTCATGTACATATTTTATTGGTCAAAGCAAATCACATCACCATACCTAACGTCAGGAGACAAAGGAGCATAATCCTACCATGTACCCAGAAGGAAGAAAGCTGGAAATATTTTATGAACAACTAACAGTTATACAGGATATAAACCTGGAATCACTAGGCGTGTAGAGAAGAACACGGGCAGAGGTGAAGGAGTCCGGATAACACAGTTTGAGTTTCTGGATCCAGCTGTACCTGAAGCTGGATGGCCTTGGACTCTTAGTTTATGTGAAACAATAACCTCTGTTTTTTCCTTAATTCAGTTGGGTTTTCTTCCATGTCTGACAACTGAAAGAATCCTGAACCACATGCTTCTGAACAAACAACAGAGCCAGAACAGTACTTCTGGATTGTGAGGAAGATGGTAGAAGGAGGACAGACGTTAACATATCCTTGAAACACCAACAGGTTTTTAAGCAACCACAGAGCCTCTAGCTGCTACCACCTTGTCACATATCTTGGATTCTGTATGGGATAAAAGTTGAAAGCACTATTGGACATAGAAGGCCAAAGGTGTATTAATTCTAACTGCACCTACACAAAATTTCTGCATCTTAACAGACTCTAAAAAAAAAAAAAAAAGACCAAGGAGAGGGGTTTTTGTTTTTCCCCTACACTCAGTGTAACTCAAAACCTGCCCAGAAACCAAATCTGTGGAAACTTGAGGATCCCAGGCCATGCTGGCTCCTCTTGAGTCTCTGTGTCCCAGCCCAAGGAGAGCTGAACAAAAGAGCACACTTCAACTTACCACTTCCAGGATCTGTCTCACCAGCCCCAGAGCAGCTTTGAGGAGAAGAGTCTTGACTCCTGCAACACTTACTTGAGACTATTAATCAGGTAGAGAAGGGGTGCAGCCTTGTCTTCAGAGACAGAGCCTTTGGGTAGGCAAGCCTGGGCTCAAATCCTGCCTCTGCTACCTCCCAACTGGGTGCCCTTGGGAGCTTCTTAACCTCTGATCCTCAGATTCCTCATCTGTATTGAGGATGGGGGTGGGGCGCAGTGGTGAATAGCATCTACCTCAGAGGTAATAGGTGATTTTAAAAAGGTGAAGCGTTCTCTACAAGGCCAAGCACTAACAGGCCTTCGCCTGCTACTTCCTTCCCACCTTGCTCTCCTTCTTAATTTGCAGGTGTAGAAGGGGAGCCTGCTGGTGTGCAGGCAGACTAGGAATTCCATTAGAGAAAGAGCTCTTGACGAGCTTTGCAAAAACTGGTCACGTCCAAGAACAAGTCCACCAACCCTGGTTTGTATTTCTGTTCATTTCTCCTTTTACACATTTCTTTATACATACAAGCAGCACAGATAATTATATATATGGAAAATCAACGAAGGGTTTCTTCAAACAGTGAGAAGATAGTAATCAGCAAGACCTATTTTTCTATCCAACCAGATGGATAGAGACTGTTAACAAATAAAACAAAAAGACAAGGGGACCTTTCATGGAAAATCTTAGATTTTTTTTTTTTTTCCTTAAAGAAAAATTTCCAGAAAGAGCACACTGGACTTCCATTTCAGTAAGCTGCACTCAATTCACCAACCGCCCCCCCCCCACATTTATTGAGTATTTCCTGTATGCCAGGTACTAGGTAGAATGAATGTGATATAAATACGAGTAAGAAGTAATGCTGCCATTAAAATATTGTACAAGCTCCTTCAGGGCAGGGGCTTTCTCTTGTTCTCCACTGTATCCCCAGAACCCACTCCTGTCTGGCACGTAGTAGGCACTCAGTAAACACATGGTGACTGGTGAAATGATGGGCTTGAGTCCATCACAGTCTACCAGGAGTTAAAAGTACGTAATATCAGTCATATCAGTGACTGCATATCTCCATCTATAAGTAGATGGTGATTAGATCAAGAGGTTTGGTGAAACCTAAAATCTGAAATGAGATATGATCACAAAGAGAGCTCATTCAAATATTTCTATCAGAAAAAAAGTGTTTAGAAAATGCTTTGATGACATAAGATCTCATAATTGAATACGTGGAGTTCACTCTAGAGCATGGCACGATAATAATAACGGTAATCGTACGACTTACCGAGTACTCACTGAGGGCAGCCCAAGCATTGGTCCTCCCCCACTGTGTGAGGGTGGTACCCGTGATTCCCAGCTTCACAGTGGAAGAAACTGAAAGCTAAGAAACAGCCAAGGTCACGGGCCTAATTGGCAGGGACACTTTCAATTCTGACTCTCAAAGACTTCCTTCCACACCTCCCTCCCCCTCTCTTTCATCCACCACACACATTTACTTCCTCTTGTAACTGGCAAGGCATCCACTTTTTTTTTTTTTAATGGAAGTCTTTTGTTTCAGTAGTATCCGTATCACTTGGGGTTCAAAAGCCACTTTGGAACCAAATATAACTGATAGAATTTGCTTTTCTCTTGTAGACCTGAAAGGAATCTTTAAGAAACTGGAAAGAAAAGGCCCAACACGACAACGTTGCCGCTGAAATTGAGTTTCTGTCCAAAGTAAGTAAGAGGGTGGACTATAGGGAGAGATGGTCATAAAGCCAGTTTAAAAATCCTGTGGTTTGATGGCTAAGAAAAAAATATCGTTCCTTAAGGTCAACAGACACTGTTAGCCTTGTGAGGACTGCCAGTGTTTGGGAGAGGCATGTCTTAGTCCTGAAGTGTGCTTTCATTTCAGAACTTTCCAAACTCCTGAAGAGTGCTGTGATCTCCTGTGGAAAACAGATAAATTGAGGTATTCCAATAACACAGACAAAACCCAGACCCCTGGGGCCAATCAGCAGTGACATCAGACCAAATTCCAAAGTTGGCCTTTACCACAAGGCGCTTACACAGAAACCAGCGTCTTGTTTTCCCTCAGTAATCAGGTGTGAGAGAGTGTTGGCTTTTATAGAATAGTAATTACTATGGGAAGGTAATGACCTTCCCTCACAAAGGCCCCATCTGCCTTTCATAACCAGGAAAGCAACTGGATCCTTGTGTGTGTCGCTGACAGTGTCTTTTCTATCAAATCAAAGTTGACCATAACAATTGTTCAGTGAAATCATCCCAAAAGATAAATCAAATCTCATCACTTCTTTGATTAAAACTTTCAAATTAAACATGGTTATTTGGTTATTTTGGGAGATCTGAATTCAAGTTATCAATGGGAAATTAAAAAAAAAAAAATCTTGACCATACATTAAGGGGGGGAAAGTATCCAATACTTTTACAATCTGGTGACAAAAGGACTTTGCTATTCTCCAAGTATTCAATGCACGTAAGACAAAACTAAATCACAAAATAGTTCTTAGTGGTTACATCCTCATAACTCAAGACAGATACGACTGCTGTTGTCACTACCACCACCAAGACAGCAGTTGTCATTTACTGAGCACTCACAATGTGCCCAGCACAGTTTTAACAATGCTATGATGTAGGTGCTACTAGGATACCCATTTTGCGGATGAGAAAATGAAGACACAGGAACGATACATAACTTGTAGGGCCACATGATGAATAAGGATTTCGACTCAGGCAATCTGTGGAACTCTAGTCCTAAACCACTGTAACAGGGCCATTAATAACTTGTTTTGGGTCTGGTAGGGCAGAGCCAAGGTGCTAGTAACAAAATGAGGGTTCACGGTTAACACCAAAGGTCTCTGGGGCCCAGAAGTCCAGACGTGGCAGAGACGTGGGATGTAGTCGCTGTTTCACAGCCCACAGTGAGAGAAATAGACGGTATCAGGTTAGAGAGATGGTCAGACCCAACTGAACCCAAGAGGACTTTTTGCCTGGATGAGAAGAAAGAAAATTTGTTGACATTTTATAAGGTCACTGAAGTTTAAGGTCTCCAAAAGGGCTTCAATATAAAGTGGTCAAGGTATCCCATCACAAAATAGAAGTAAAGCCCCGTATTTCATGGAAAGTAAAAAAATTGCTGTCTGTCTTCCAAGCTCTGCATGTATTTACAGAGTGCCGTTAATATTCCCAAACTGCCCCATGATGTCTCTTCTTCCAGCCAGACACATGACCTTGGGTCCCCAAACACCTGGACCTCTAGTTGCAGAGTCAATCATTTAGCAGATGTTTGCCAAGTGGCTACTACGTGCCACAGCTTGTGCTTGACACATTCCTCTAAAAACACTTATAAATGTGTGGATCTCAAGTTCCTGTTTATAAAAACATGATGCAATGATAAGTGAACTATTTCCAAACTAGTCAGGATGGCCGCTTGTCCTTCTCTTCCATTCCGCTAACAGGCAGGTGGAGGGAGAACACGGCAGTGATGGGAAAGCAAAGCCACAAACTGCCCTGCAGCTGGGGACCCGCAGCTACTAGAAGAGAAGGAAGCAAGGGACAGATGCTTGGGCCGGCTGGAGAGCACAGGCCCTTCTAAGAAGCAGCCACCACTCAGCCCCAACCAATTCCTGCCATTCTTTACATTTTTCAAAGAGAAACCAGAAAAGAAAAACAAAACAAAACCCAAAACCCAAAACCCCCAGCTATTTATCTGAAGCTGCTGTATTCTAGTTTGGCTTCCAACAGAAGGTTTCACAAACACTGAGGAGGCCAAACACAACAGGGCCACAGAACAGCTGAGGCTTGCTGGCTAGGAGCCTGCAATCCAATTTGCTTCTGAGGTGCAGAAGGAAAGAGGCAGGCTGGCTTGGGAGAAGGCTGTCATGGGCAGTTCCTCGGGGGCCCTTCCAAGTCCACAAAAGAAGCGACTCTGAATCACAGGCAGAGCTGCCTCAGTGCTGTGCTGTGACCCGGTCACAATCAGAAGCGCACGCTGCAGAGACAAGGTCTGGAGAAGCAGCAAGGTATGTAATCTTGACTCCCTCCGTGGACGAAAGTGACATTTCAGCCAGCCCTGCCTGTGTGTTGTTTAATATTACATAAACACAATTAACTGGTTATGACTGGTGCAGTGACTGGAGATGCATTGGCAATGTGATTTTTTAAAAAGCAGACATTAATCAAGAATACTAATATAAGCAGCTACCAGGATTGCTCTCATTTTTCTTGTCTTCTTTTCTAAAATGTGTTGTTGCTTTAAATATTTCAGCTGTCATCATCCCCTCCTATTATCCATTTAAACCAGCTTCTGAAGTAACGGGATCACCTAAGGAATAACTTCCCAAGACTCACTCACTTTGGTGCCAAGTTAAAAAAAACCTAAAGGGAAAAAAACTCCTGGACCCTGACTTCTGAACCCTGACCTGCTGACAAGCTCCAGCTCACTCACCACAAAAGGAAAGGAAGAGTCCAAGCATAAACACTGTCCTGGCAAGAACTTCAGCCACCAAATGGAACAGCTGTGTCACAATAAGCAAGGAGAAATGAACAGAGTAGATAGGTAGGAAGGAGTGACTGGAGCCACTCAGTCCGGAATTAGTAGGCAACATGGCACAGAGACAAAGAACTCTGGTACTGGCCCCAGACAGGACTAGGTTTGAATTCTAGCTCCTTCACGTAATAGCTGTGTGACGGGCACTGACAGACATGGCCAGCAAGTCACCAGCTGAGTGCCTGTAAGATGCCTGCTGATACCTGAGACTCTGCCAGCTGACCTACTCCAAGTTGACAACACCCACCCCGTTCAGTAACCTGGGACCTTGTTTAAGTGCCCTGGAAGAGAGGGTGAGGTCCCAGATACCTCCAGTGGGGTGATGTCTCAAGGGAAAGCCCTTTCCCATGCCTGATCCAGGGGGCTCCAGATAGAACACACTGCTCCAACTCCAGACAGATCCCCAGACCTGGCCCCTCAACTTTCTGATAGAGTAGGGCTCGGATAGGACCTATAAAGCTGTACGGTGAATAACTCTCTCCAGTGATGCTGATATAGCTGGTTTGCAGAACAGTACTTGGAAACCACTCTAGAGAAGAATCCAAATGGATCTTCACAGGCACATCTGTGGTAACGACAGTCTAAGAGTTCCCATCCCAGGGAACCAGAGAACAAAGGCTCTGCGTGCTCCGGTGGTAAGCCTGTTGGAGTAGAGTACTGCTGGGGTGGGGCTCTGTCCTACTAGAGGGCTGACATCTCACTGTATCATTCAGACTCTGAGTTCAGCGAGCTAGATCACCCCACAAGATGGTTCTGGGGCCATGTCTAAACATTTTTGGTGTGCAATAAATATTAATTCCTATTAGTGCTGACTGGCATGCTAGGAACATGGAACCAAGCATTTGAGAAGGAGAAAGACCAACTCTATCAGTGCCCTGCTTCTCATACAGGTAAATACATTGGTGTCTGGTAACCCAAATCCACAATGAAAGCTGGACCAATGAAAGCTGAGGTTCAGGTGATTATACCCCAACGTGTAAGACTTTCTTCAGAGAAAGGAAGTATAAGAAGAAAGTTCATCTCAACTACACGTGGGTTAAATTTCCTTTTCTTACAAAGTTAAAAGACAATTTTTAAGTTCCAAATATGTATGTGTGAAAGAAAAATGTGAGAGTCAATTTCTAGATGAGCAAAGTAACTTTGGAGGAGAAGAATATCTAGATTTACTCCCAAGAAGATGATATACTGTTTACAGTGTTTGGTTTAACAGGAATAGAAGAAAAAGGTTTCTGCAATACAGCAGAGATTTATAAAACAATATTTTACAGAAAATAGCACTCATTATCAAATATTCCTTTCACAGCATAACATCTCAGAACCAGTTCTAGACCCCAAAGGCCAGTCTAGCCTCCATTCCATTTGAACCAAGTCTAGGAATAGAGAAAAGTGAAGAGCATTATGAAAATATTATAACCCGGTCTTTACTTCTTCCTTCATGCAGAACCACAATTTAAAAATGGGAGCTGAGAATACAAAGGTGAATAATAAACAGTCGCTGCCCTCAAGGAGCTTAAGGTAATAGAAGAGAAAAGCAACAATAGTATCGGTATACTGTTAAATGTTAATATACAGCAAGCCAATGTGATAGGTACTATTATACGTCCATTTTAAAGATGGACTAGTGGAGGTAAAGAGAGAATAAGTAACTTGTCCAAGATCACCAGGTAGGAAGAACACACATGTGCAAATATCAAGCACATGAGGCAACATAAATGTAAGTGCCCTAGGACTGTCACAAATCAATACTGAGGCATGGGGTCACTTTGGGCTGGGATGATTAGAGAAGGAATAAGAAAGGCAATGATATTTGAGTTGCATCTAAAGAATAGGTAGGAGTTTTACAGGTAAGAATGGGAGGCAGGGAATGTATTTTATGCACAGGAAATGGTATTAAAATATAGCACAATTTAGAAAATACTTTATTGTAGAGATGAAAATAAAATTATTTAAATCCCGAGGAGAGAAAACTTAAGGGTTCTTAAACATACTATATACCTGGGTCTAAAGTTTTTCTCATTCTCCTTCACTAGCATTTTGCAATTTTCCTATTCACTGTAGCAACAAAAAATTATCACATATTCTTCTATATGTATGAAAAGCAAAACGTGCTCAGGCTAGTCAGCTCCTGCCTTGAGAAGCAAAACTCTGAAGCCAGGATGCGTGCTCCTGTTTCTATGAATGGGCACACATGCCTGACGATGGGGTCTCAGGTTACACATAAGCAGGCAACAGGTACATGGGGCTGGGAGCAAAAACCCTCCCCCACTTTATATTAAACATTATATCCTCTAAGTCTTTTTTTTAATCAATGAATACTGAATAGAATGCTGTTAATTTAGGAATGCTAATTTCATGACTGAACTCCCATGGTTTAGGGCCTGATTATTAGGTGTGGAGGTGGGCAGTAGAAGGGTGGGAGCAGCAGATGTGGTGCAAAAAAAAAAAAAGAGTTATTTTAGAAAACATTTCTGGAGAAATGGTTCTATCCAGGCTGGGAGGGGGGAAGGTTTGGGAGAGCAGCCGGAAAGGACTACAGAAGCTGGCTGAGGAGAGATTTGCTAAGAAACATTAGTTAGGAGGCTATAGCTGGATACTACTGACAGGCATTAAGGATAAAGGGAAGGGAATCGTGCTGAAGGGGGTTGAGGGAAAACTGGAGAGATTAAGCTAGAACTCAAGGACATCTGAGGCACTGAAGACCCTCTCCCCTTAAAAGTCACCCCCTGACAACACACACCTTGCCCACCCTGTTTCTATTGCACCTCTTGTACTTAGCACCACCTTAGAGGCATGTTGTCCCTTCATAAAAACTGGCTGAAAAGAAAGAAGTAAGGAGGGAAGGAAGGAGAAAGAACCGCGGATTTAAAAAATATAAAAAGTCTGATTGTATTAGTTTATATGACACTGGTTTTCAAATGATGGTTTATACGTGACATTTACTTTCCTTCATGGAATTGGTCCGTTGAAGCCCCTTACAGTGCGAGACAAATGATCAGCCCACCTAACTACAGTTATAAGCTGCATGGATGAGACAGTCGGATTCCCAAGAATCACCATCTTGAGAGGAAGCTCTCCTGCCCCTGTGGTTCTGTCCACAGGCCAAAGAACCTCCCCAGACATTCTGGGGCTGGTTTCTTCCTTGTTATATTCAGGTTGGAAAAGAATTGTCAGAGGATCTAAAAGTTAAGTTAAAAAATGTTTTGCACTCCAGGTATGGCTGAACGGCAGGCTCACTAGCAGGCAAGGAAACAAGACGACGGGATGAAAGAGAAGAAGGGCAAAGTAATAAAGGTGAAAAAAAAATAAGGGGAAATGGGGAAACAGTGAATTTAACCAAAAACCTCCAGAATTTAAAATCTGGTAGGATAAAAATATTAAAGCACAAAATAACAGTTCCATTAATGGCTAATACCATTTGTTTTCACTGCATGAAATATTTTCTTAACTATATTGCAAACAATGGGATTTCCAAACTCTCATTGCTAGGGCATGGCTTCCTTTTGATATTCCATTCTCTTCTTCAACCAACCTTTCTGTTCTCCAAAGCAGAGTTCCTCTGGTAAAGCTGCAACATATCTGTAGCATTGCAGTGTCAGAAGAAGCACTGGAGCTGAGCCAGAGCTGCTTTCTTATTCCCTCCTTCGTTCAGTAAATACTGTACTTATGAAGGGCCTTCCATGTGACCCCAAGCATACTCGGTACTTGAGATACAATGGTGAACAAAACTGATGGCGTTTATGGTCTGGGGCCTGTGGGGGGTCCGGGGGGGAGGCAGACACTAATCAAATTATCAAACAAATATATAATGAACTGTTCACTAGACACATGATGAGGGTGGAGGGCGCTGAGCTAGCGAGGAGGGGCAGAGGAGGCTGAGCCTAGGACATGTGGCCCGAGCTGAGCTCTGAACAGGTTAATTGGACTAGGGTGGGGAGTTAGTTGGAGGGAATGTAATGTATTTAAGGAACTGAAAAGCCTGTGGCTGGAACAAAGGGTACAAAAGGATAAAAAGTCTCCAGAGTGAGAAGGTGATCATGGAAAAATGACATTCTACTGCTCTGAGAAGTCCAGTGCAGGGGGTGTGTGCCTTTGGTCCAGACACAGAGGACACTGTGGGTGTAGCACAGTATTTGGTAACCATTTCTAGCTCCTCCCTATACCCTGGAGAGTAATGACCCAGATATTTTTTCAGCCTGATCATGTTCATTTTTGCTCTTCCATTATTTTAAGCAAAACACTGATTATTTTTCACTGCCAAATTGGAAAACAAGAGCCATGTCCTTAAAAAGGCCCATCAAAAAGCCAACAAATCTATGTTCCCAGAACTTTTCCCCGGATCTTTCACATGTTGAATCTGTATTTTAAAAAATGATAAAGCATAAATTGGCTCAAGAGAGAACTGCAAAGACAAAAACAGTAAGGAAGTAATTAGAGATCTGATATTTTGATTGTAATTTGCACATACCCTACCAAGAAGTTCCAACAAATACACCCTGGTGGTTTTGTTCTATTCTAAACTCTGGGTATAGCGGCCCTGACATATAACAGCGTCAACACTTCCAGCAGAATATCTGGAAGGGCTGTTGCTCTGAAATGCTACAATCACTCTATAATCAAAAGCCATTAAATACCCATTTTCAAAATAAAAGGCTGTACTCATCTTGGATGATGTCATTTTGTCTGGGCTTCTGCATTCTCAAGAACAACTTGAAATAATCAAGAATACAGTGTGCAAACTCCCAAGGTGACCAGTTTTATGAGTTCTCTCACAGAAGTGTGAGATTAGGAGGAAGGAAGGGAGAAGGGGGATGGGAGACAAGAGATTAAAGTATAAAAATAATAACAAAGATACAATCACACAAAAAAAATCGGTGTCTTGATATCTGTTTCTGGGAACGAAATGTAAAGCATTCTGCTTTTCTGATAGATGAAAACATGTGCTTCACTTCTTGTACATCAAAGAGATGCCCCAAATACTGTAAATTATAACTGAAGTGTTATTGTTTACATGATGCATTGTTTCTACACTTTGACAGAAAGGGTGTGCATTCCCAGTGAGGAAGTATCCAACTACATTTTAACTATGAAGAAACCTTTTTTAGCCAAAGATTAAATTCTTTGCAAGGTGGTGATTTCTACAGAAAAGAAACCCCCAATCCTACCTCATTGTATGAAAAAAAAAAAAGATCAGATTTAACTGTTGTTCTTAACCACCACAACAAAAATAAGGAAATAAAGAGTTCAATTATTTTAGAGTATAGTTTGGACAAAACCACAGCATCTAGAATTAAGCATTTTACATGTTGGAAAATGTAAATTGTTAATGAACATTGCACCCTAACAGTTTCCTTTTCCAGATGGCTCTCTGTCAGGTTGGCAACAACTCAAGAGCTTGACGAATAGGTGCAGGCATATGTCTTGTGTTTAAAATGAAAGGAAAAAAAAGCAGAAGGCGGCTTCATTTCATAAACACTTCAGGGAAAATTACCAATCCTTTTGGGACCAATTCAGTCCAGGTGCTAAGCACAGAAGAAACAGGCAACACCCGAAGGCAGAAAAGAGTCAGGCTTCTATGGGAATTACGTTCTTGGTTACATTTACAACTAAATTTCAAAATACAAATGAGTATCACCATGGTTGTACACATATGTTCTCCTCCTGGTTTTTAAAATATTAATCTTCTCTTCTCACATAATAAAATTATAAGTCAGAGCCTAGAGCCTGTTGTGTCTCTCTTTAATTTTCTTCTGCCACAATTCTAGGCTGAACTACTTGTACCTAAGTGTTTTTCCTCCTACCCAAGGTCCTAATGAACCTCCTTTCTGGCTTAGAGTATTCTCCTTTATGTTCTGATTAAGGGTAATCTGACTTTTGAGGGATAACGTCTCTTAGAACTTGGGACATGGATTCAGAACCAACATTCTCAACAACCATCTTTCCAATGTTAGTTTCAGAAACCGTATGTGACATTATACCTGGGGCCCTATTTATCCTAGGCACTCTGACCTTAACGGATAAACTAAAAAACACATTTAAAACAAAATCTCACCTGCTATATTCACTTGGGACGCATATATGGGATCTGAATTTCCACTTACCAATAAACAGATCACCAAATACATATCAAAGTACTAACAGTAGATTTCTCTGGGTAGTGGGTTCATAGGTAATTTTAAATTTTATTCTGTGTTTATTAAAGAGCAAAAGATCTTCCAACTATACTACAGTGAACAAGTATATGGCTGTCATCAGGGAAGAAAATCCGATTATAAATATTTTAAGGAACACATATATATGAATGGAGCTCTAAAATTCATCCAGATGACAATCTCTGCCCTTCTAATTCTTATATTCAAAGAATTATATATAATTACACAGCCATGCATGACAGGCACAATTACTGCTACTCGAGTGTTGAGGGGCAATTGCATGGTGCAAGCAGCTTGAGTTCTAAGAATTCCCTTAGTCCACAGTTGTTCTGATGCTGTTTTCTAAAACATTAGTGAAAATTCCAGACAATTATTTTTAGGCATACAAATACCTACTCTTGAAGCAATTATTCTGGTGCCGATGACATCTTTATCCATTTACAGGCAAAATACAAAACACAAGAGGGAGAAGATAAGATGTATTATTAATTAATTTATTTATTTAAATTTTTTTTTGCGGTACATGGGCCTCTCACTGTTGTGGCCTCTCCCGCTGCGGAGCACAGGCTCCGGACGCGCAGGCTCAGCGGCCATGGCTCACAGGCCCAGCCGCTCCGCGGCATGTGGGATCTTCCCGGACCGGGGCACGAACCCGTGTCCCCTGCAGCAGCAGGCGGACTCTCAACCACTGCGCCACCAGGGAAGCCCAAGATGTATTAGTTAAATATAAAGAAATAAAACTGGTTTATTAGTGAATGTTCTCATGGTGGACATATCTAGCTTTTGTACATCAGTATCCCTTCCTCTGTGGAATTACTCCAGACCCTATGTTAAATGGCAGTGCTGGACTGTCGATCACAGCCCACCGCCCATTTCTGCAAATCCCTGCCCCGACCTCCCTCCTGCTCACTCCCAACACAGCTATGAACACAGGACTCAGCTTGGCCAAAGAGAGCCCCATTCCCCTGGCAACAGTGAGTGGATCAGTAACAGTGACAGTCAGCTTCGTTTCCTAGGATTGATCTACAACCCCTGGAAGAAAAAAAGCTCTCTCTTTTCCTGAGTTGCTATTCTGGAATGACATAAGCCAGGAATGTCTGGGAGGGAGAGAGGTCACACAGAGGCAGCTGTGATAGAAAAGAATGAGGTCAATACTTAGAAGCTTAAAAGATGCAGAGAGTCCCAATCACACTGTTGGAGCCCCTCCCCCAAAATTCCTAAATAGAGCTCTGTCTCCAGACTTGCCGTATAAGCAAATATGAACTGCAAATACCAACTAGGAAGACATGCTAGCAAAATATATGACTAAGTATTAATAACCTTAATAATACAAATGCTCTGATTCAAAATCATTAAGAATAAAATTAATAATCAGTAGGAGAAAAGGAAAAGACCATGAGCCGGCAATTCACAAAAGATGAAAACAAATGGCAAGTATCTGCTTTTCATCAATATTCAATAAAATTGTATGTGGCTTCTTCTACACTGTTCTTGACATTTCCAAATTTTCTATAAGGAGAACGTATGACTGTAATAGTGGAGGAAAAACCTTAAAGATATTAAAATAGAAAATTAAATTTAAGAATGTTAACCTGGTATCAGCAGGCAGTATAAATGTGTGGGCAGGCGTGGAGTCAGGGATTTTAGAGGGAAGGCCATGGAAGAACAGGGAGCATTTTTGGAGAGCTGTAAACAGCATCTCAAAGGAAACAGAGCTGGGCTGCTCTCTAGGAGCTGAGGTTGAGTCAATGAGTCCATTGCTTCCCTCCTGAGATGACAGTGATAGCATGGAAAAGATAGAAAGGTATTGAGGAGGAGCTGATTTAGAGGTAGGGAAGGGAGTACACTGATTCCAATAAAAATAAAAAGCAAAAGAAGCTAGAACCATAGAATGGTAGTGAAAGAAGAGACCTGAGATTCACCTAATAAAGCTCTCATTTTATGATAAGGATCCTGAGTCCAAAGGAAGCTAAGTGACTTACTTTCAGGTTACACACCTATGGGCATATTTAGGAATAAACACCAGGCCCCTTCCCGTCTGTGCTCTTTTCAACCATACCACCCAATCACTCCTATCTGATCCAGAGCTATGTGTTTAAGAAAATTACCCTGTATTCCATGCATTCCACTTGTTCTCTTTCATGACTGAGAAATTTATAGTCTAATGTGCAGTTAATAAGAACCAGCAAGTATTAATCTCTCTGTCACACACACAATTATTACTATTGGCACCGTGTGCAGACATAAAACTTAACGACATGGACAGTCTGTCTCTGCATTTGTGCATCTATAAATACCACTGCAAGAAGATACGTTCCAGTGTCTTAGTTGAGGATGACTGTTTTTATGAGCTGGTATGGAAAAATTAAGTACTTGAGAAAGTAATTTGTAGTGATCTCTTAATATTTTTGCAAAATTACATAACTGGTTAGATACCTTAATAGGCAGCTCTAAATATTTTTATACACAGCTTGTGATATATTTTAAATATGAACTAAACATTGTAAACTTCACTTGATATAGCTGTTTTGTAATATGTGCTGTGGTTAACTATTTTAATATGTTGGACAGTAAAACTAAATGTAACAGTTCCAACATTTCTCATGGGAGTGATTTAGGGCAGACATATGTTTTTCATTAGAGTTTCCAGCAGAAATCTTAGAAATCAAGAGGAAAAATAGACCCTATTATACCAAACAGTGTTACAAACCATAATAGAAAACAAGCCTTTAAAGCTTTTCTTTTGTTTTGTTTTGGCAGCCCTGAAACAAGAAATCTGAAACACTAGAAATGAAGGTATACACCTTAATGAAAAGTCTAATACTGGAATGCCACAATAACTGAGAATCCATAAACTAGAACCAAGAAGTGAGGCAGAATCTTTGCTGAAATGAATTTTCCCCTGCATCCTGAAGTCCTCTTTCAGCTGAGTGAGTGGATTCTGCAGTCATGGTTTTGTACACTGTCACCTACTGTAATGAACTGAAGTTTTCATTCAAGTGTGGGTAACATGAAGGCTGGCAATGAACTTTTAGGATCACCCTTCTAGTTACCACAGCAACATCCTTTGTCATTGGCAGTCCTCAAGGTCCAAGGAACAACTTTTCAAGGGAAAGATTTCTGAAATCTTGAAAACTATTTTTCAATTGAAATAGTGCCCCTAGGAGCAGAAATCTGCAGAAATGCATATTTGATGAATTACTGAGGGAAAGCTGTGAGAGGAGGAAAGAATGCAGAGGTGACAGAGTAAAGGAAGCACAGGAGGAGAAATTCTCATTAGTTCCTCATCTTTTACAATTCTTTGTTGGGAAGTGCTTTATATTTTACAAAGAAGACTGACTTTCTACAAGGCTGGGAAAGTACTTGACCAATGATGAAAAATGCTTTGTTTGAAAGACATAGCTCTACTAACGTAATAAACAAAACGTCTATGCCTTGTGTTGATGGAGATGAAAGTTTTCATAATAAAGTGGCAGCCATAAATAGCAATAATAATTTTATATGGTGTATGTTTACCTGAACTTTTTCAAAAGAGGAAAGCTGTCAAAAATAAATCATTGCGGGCTTCTTTGGTGGCGCAGTGGTTGGGGGTCCACCTGCTGATGCAGGGGACATGGGTTCGTGCCCCGGTCCGGGAAGATCTCACATGCCGCGGAGCGGCTGGGCCCGTGAGCCATGGCCGCTGGGCCTGCGCGTCAGGAGCCTGTGCTCCACAACAGGAGAGGCCACAGCAGTGAGAGGTCCGAGTACCGCAAAAAGAAAAAAAAAAAAAGAAAAAGAAAAAAAATCATTGCAAATAGATTTGTACTCTTGGTTGTAGAATGTGGCTTTGTCTTACTAAGGAGATAAGAGTAGATATATATGCTTTCCACTGGAAAGCAGACCTGAAAGTACCATAAGCTACCTTCCACAAGCCATTGAAAATAAATTCTCAGCTCCTTCTCATTCGAAGTCCTCTGTTAGATTTTCACAGGAATGTAAGTGGATATTGGTTCAGAGCTCACTAGACTATTCTTACCTTCAGTGTCCCTAAGAACAGTGCTTTCCAAACTGGACCTGCCTTCCCTCATTTATTATCCATGGTTGATCTTAAACAGGGCAAAAGACAAGTGGGAAGGAATAGAGAAGAAAAAACTTAGGAAATAAGGTCCCTTAAAATCAAAACTTTAAAAAAGTTAAAGATGATTTTAAAAATCATGGTGCATCATGAAGGTAATTTATACATTTTATCCCAATCAATGTGAAGTTCAGATTATTCCAGTTAGAATAACAGGAATCCTGCCATTGTTTTATGCCAAAGTTTTGAGAATTACATAGCAAAGGAAGCACAACTATGGATCTAGCTAGAAAAATATCATCTTCCCAGAATTTGAGGAGAACTTATGCACCATCCTTTCCACAGAACTGACTTTTCACACCGTAATATTTTAAAGTCCTAAAATGTCTTAGTAAAATTCCTACTGACACAAGTCTCAGTGTCAGTTCCCTGTGCTGGGAAGCTCTTCTCATGGGGGTGAGTCAGACTTGCTGGCTGGCTTTATTTTCCTAAGTTGTCTTGCTAATATTAAACCCAAAATTGCTTCCCAGCATTTTCCATCCAATATACAGAGTTCTGTGGGAAGTCTACTTCCACTTATATATGGTATCTTTACAGGATCTATTTGGAAGGAAAACCTATGCTACTTCACTGGTAAACTCATGCCAGATTAAAATGTAAACAAATGTGATTTTTTTTCCTTTTAGTTAAAAAAAGTCAAAAAAGGAGGCCACTAGGTCCTTTCCTTTGCTTTCTGACCGAACTGTAGTATCTAATTTCATCTGCCTATAGATCTTTCAGATTTCTAGTAAGTATTAGAGATTTAAACGCTTTTCTCTGTAATCAATACCTGAGGGAGTACCTAGTATAAAGATTGCAACCTGTATGCTGGGTTGTATACTAGATACTAAACTCTAGTATAAAGATGGCAACCTGGAAGCCTACAGGCTGAATTCTGCCCTTCAATAAGATCTCTTTGACTCATGCAGCGTTTTAGAAAATGAGCCAGCTTTTTAAATTTGGTTAATTAAGAATATTAAAAAAAACCCTCAGATTCCTGATTTCTTGAGAGATTGGCAATATTAGACTCATGCTCTCCTGGAAACAATTAGAGGATCTCCAGTTTGACATAGTCATCACCACTCCCTACTGCCCCCTTTATTAAGACCAACTATCTTTTGCTAATTATCACTGTACTTTCACTGTTGTTTTTCCAAAACCTAACCTACTTTACTTATTTATATTAGTTGCTGGTCCCTGTAAGCATTTGTGTTTGAGACTCCTATTGCAACTCATGATTTCAAACATTTTTAAAGTATGGGGATATCTTATAATTATGTTTTTGGCATCTGTTACCTAAAAGATACAAAGGAAAAATTCTATAGCTTCAGCAATATCTTTAAATGAATTTCTATTTTATAAATTACAATTATATCTACAAATATTTGTATATTTATATGTGAAGAGTAATACTGAGTATATGGATGAAGCACAGAGCACACACACAGGAGTGAACCTTTTGTCCTAACTCCTAGATTTTCCCAGGGATCCATGAGACAAAGGTTGGGAATCACTGGTCTAGTAAAAAGAATTCTGGACTGGGAATCAGAAAACACAGTCTTGAGTTCCATCCTTGCACTGGATAGGCCATTGGTTGGTGGTTTGAGGCAAATTAGTCAACCTATTGGGGCACTGATTTTCTCTTGTGCAAAACGAATAAACCGGATAATTGTTGAGAACCTTTCCATTCATAAAACATAATAATATATGCCTTATGAGTTTTTTTTTTTTTCTTTTTTTGGTACGCAGGCCTCTAACTGTTGTGGCCTCTCCCGCTGCGGAGCACAGGCTCCGGACGCGCAGGCCCAGTGGCCATGGCTCACGGGCCCAGCCACTCCGTGGCATGTGGGATCTTTCCAGACCAGGGCATGAACCCTTGTCCCCCGCATCGGCAGGCGGACTCTCAACCACTGCGCCACCAGGGAAGCCCTGCCTTATGAGTCTTTACACCTATTACAAAAACCCAGGCAACTATGGGACCTCCCCAAAGTGTACCTGGGTTTTACCTAAAGACAAAAGGTTTATTAGGGAGGGAACTGCCATGGAAAAAATGGAAACACAGGGAAAACTGCAACTCTCCTATTTCCAAGTTTATATACAATTTTATATTCTCCGCTCCAAACCATGTTTGAAAAACTAGCAGTATATTTGTGAGTAAACTGTCTTAAAGAGAACTCAGCATTATAGATATATTTCATTTGAGCTCAGATATTTGGGGTATAATTTTTTAGGCATATAAGTTTATGGGTTCAAACGTACATATTCTTTTCAGATCAAAGGCGATACTGTTTACAAAAGCACTTTGAACACTATAGTATTATCTAGGATTATCAGATATTAAAATGCTGCTATTACCTGATATTCCCACCTGACTCCAAATCCTGTGCTCAGAGCCTTTACTCCACCACTGCCGCCCCCAGGGTTTCTATGCTCAGAGAGAATAATGCCAGATACATAGACATGTTCAATGAATACTGATACGTTTAAAATACTTGCGCTATAAGTCCAATGATACTAGCACACGATAGTGTGTTTTTTCAGTATATATTGTAAAAGAAAACTAATACTTTAACTGCACCCGGGGCATCACTCCATCTCACAGTATATTATATTGCCTTAGAATTTCCTCTGTCAGGGAAGCCTATAATAATAACTGCAGCAAATTCAAGTTTCTTACATAATGCCCACTCTCACCTTCTTTCTTTTAACAGAACCCTGACTTTGTTCATGACCAATATGTGCCCAGTTAAAAATATTCATCAGATTCTCTGGTAGCCAGAGGTGGTCATGAAACCCAGTTCTAGGCAACGATTACAAGTCTTCTGGGTAGGACTTCCACAAAGCTATGGTTCCCCTAATGTAAAAAAGGGCAGACACCACTAGTATATTCCTTTTACTTTCATCCTTCCTCCCTCCTTGCCTAAAGCAGGGACACAATACATGGAAGAGGAGTGTCCACCTCATGACCATGATGATGAAATATACTGACAGGAAAAAAAGGAAGAAAGGGAGGAAGGAAGGAAGCCAAAAGGAGTGTGAGTTCCGCTGCCTGTCTCTTAACTTCCTGCTGAGAAAAAAAATGAATCCCTATTTATTTTTATTTATTATTTAAGCTAATCTTGTAAATTTTCCATTACATATATCCAGGTACAATCCTAATATAATACAGAAATTGATAATCCCAAATTATCAACAGGAAGTAAAATAAGAATCTAATAAATATAAATTACAGTTTCTGTGGTATTATCATGCCTCTCTCTTGAATCTAGAGTTCTTAGGTATTTTGAATCTTTCATTCCCTAGCATTACACTGAACCTAACTAAACAGATCTAGCTCTTATTGACCTGATCTTTAAAGACACTATAGAAATTCAGGGACATAAGTTAATGAGTAATATAAAAATTGTTTACCAAAAAAATTGTTTTCCAAGAGTTGTGGGTGTCAAAAACCATATGCAAGTTTTGTTTTTCTTTGTTTCCGGATTCCAGAGCCTCCTGACCAACATACCTTAGAGCACTGATTTGCCCTTAATAGTTTACAGGTGTGCCAACTGCTGCTTCAGTTCACAGGTCTGGCGGGTAGGGCCTGGAGTGATCAAGCCCCTGCTGCTGCTTGCCCCCGGCCACACCAGCCTGTCCACTTACCTCAGTAGACTCTGCAAACATTCTTACTGCCTGTGTGCAAAACAGCGTTAAAAAGGCTGGGAAGCACTGCCCTATATGACAGCTAGATGCCATCAAAATAATAACAGCAATGGAAAAAAAATTACCTATTACAGTGCTCTATGGATCAAAAATTAGCTCACACACATCACATCATTTTATTCTCAGGAAAATCATGAGTGGTCAGTAGGGCGCTTATATTTATTATCAAGGTTCAGAGGTGGTAATGTGCCCACTAACACACATTGCTAGGAAATGACAGAGCCAGGACTTTTGAGTAAAGGATTTCTGCTCTAAGCCTATGCTTTTTCTGACATAGCTCCCTGTATGACGATAGTCCACATTTGCACAGATCTTTGAAATGAGTGTTTTGATTTCATACTCTGCAGAAAGTTCAAATGGTTTTCGTTTGTTTTCTCTTGTGACTGCCATGCAAATACTAACATATATGGAAACTGATACTCTCTTTGAACTTAGCAAGACTGAGAAAGCACAACACTAAATGACACATTTAGGCCGTACCAATTTTCTTTTTACAGCTCCCATCCCTGACACCCTGAGAGCCAACCCTTGTTATTTTGTGTGAGTAGAAAAGAGTTTTTGCCCACCACTCTCCCCAAGAGTACCTATTAAAAAGAAAATAATACGTTGCCGTTGACCATGCTTAAGTTTTGCTTTGCTTTGCCGAACACAATTTCTCATTGCCCTTTCCATAAAAGGGAAGAATAGAGAGAAACGAAAGAAACTATCAAAAGTAAATTACATTTTTAACATATAAAAGGAAATATGAATTTTAAATATAGGGTAATTACTGTCGAGAGGTATTACTGAAATAAAAGGAATTTAAGTTTGCTACTCCTGTTTTAGAAAGCTAGACAACCAATAGATTTCTGTGACTAGATACAATATTTTAATTTCTTTATAGCAATGGAGAAACAAAGAGGATACATGCACCAAAATAGGAAGGTATGAGGAAACTCCTATAAGTAGCTATTATAGACAGATTCAAAAGCACAAGTAATATCTATAATATTAACCAAATATTAATTCACTGTTCAGAAAGTGAGCATGCATGGCATAAAACAATAAGTTTAAGCAAGCATAAGTTACAGAATACAATATGCAGTGGTTACGGAAGTGAGCCTGTGGCAGGTTTGGAATTCCATGTTTAAAGACATGGGCTCAAGATCCAGAAGGTTCAAATCCTGGTTCTATCACTTAGCAGTTGAGTGCTTAATTTTTAGTACAGAAGAAGTATTGATTTCTTGATTCTATCAACAGTTAAGATTAGTAAAATTACAGCATTATATAAAAAGTAGAATTCTTATCTTGATTGCTTATTTTCAATAGTACTTTTAAACTAAATCTCATCAACCACAAAATGTCCACAAGACATAAAGTAATTTCTGCCAACCAGTAGCAAGTAAGCTGAGATTATAAACTGGAATAACATAAGTGCAACACTGTGGGCAAGTTCATGGTAAAAGCCAAACTAACCTGGTTCCATGAAAGGCTAAGCACATTTGGAAGACAATTCAATTCTTCCAGTACATACTGAGTATTCCATCCTATTCTACAAGACTGAGTCACCACTGCCTCAATGTTATCCTATTACTCCTTATCCTCAGATGTAGATTAAACATTGTCTTCAGCAGCTAACTGTAAACATAAACCCTACTTCTCAGGACACGTGACTTTTCAACATACTTAATAAGGGGCATGTCTATACTGGCCAAGTAAAAATCTACCTTCAGAAATCAAGTCCTTTTGGTGTCCACAAGTGTTGATCAATGCATGTGTGTTCCACTGGCAAGTTGACTTATGTTAAGTCTAAGTAGCACATCTTATCCACCCTGTTTGAACTGTACATCCAAATCTAATCTAGGGCATTCTTCACAGGATTAGAACAAAAAATTTCACAACTTGTATGGAAACATAAAAGACCCCAAATAGCCAAAGCAATCTTGAGAAAGAAAAACAGAGCTGGAGGAATCAAGCTCCTGGACTTCAGACTATACTACAAAGCTACAGTAATCAAGACAGTGTGGTACTGGCACAAAAACAGAAATATACATCAATGGTACAGGATAGAAAGCCCAGAGACAAACCCACACACATGTGGTCACCTAATTTATGGCAAAGGAGGCAAGAACATACAATGGAGAAAAGACAGCCTCTTCAATAAGTGGTGCTAGGAAAACTAGACAGTTATATGTAAAAAATGAAATTAGAACACTCCCTAACACCATACACAAAAATAAGCTCCAAATGGATTAAATACCTAAATGTAAGACTGGACACTATAAAACATAGGAAAAACACTCTTTGATACAAGCCACAGCAAGTTCTTTTTTGACCCACCTCCTAGAGTAATGAAAATAAAAACAAAAAATGAACAAATGGGACCTAATGAAACTTAAAAGCTTTTACACAGCAAAGGAAGGAAACCACAGACAAGACGAAAAGACAACCCTCAGAGTGGGAGAAACTATTTGCAAATGAAGCAACTGACAAAGGATTAATCTCCAGAATATATAAACAGCTCAGGGAGCTCAATATCAAAAAAACTAACAACACAATTAAAAACTGGGCAGAAGACCTAAACAGACATTTCATCAAAGAAGACATACAGATGGCCAAGAGGCATGTGAAAAGATGCTCAATATCACTATTAGAGAAATGCAAATCAAAACTACCATGAGGTATCACCTCAAACTGGTCAAAATGGCCATTATCAAAACATCTAGAAACAATAAATGCTGGAGAGAGTGTGGTGAAAAGGGAACCCTCTTGCACTGTTGATGGGAATGTAAATTGATACAGCCACTATGGAGAACAGTATGGAGGTTCCTTAAAAAACTAAAAATAGAACTACCATATGACCCAGCAATCCCACCATTAGGTATATACCCTGAGAAAACCATAATTCAAAAAGAGACATGTACCACAATGTCCACAGTAGCACTATTTACAATAGCCAGGACATGGAAGCAACCTAAATGTCAATCGTCAGATGAATGGATAAAGAAGATGTGGCACATGTATACAATGGAATATTACTCAGCCATAAAAAGAAACGAAATTGAGTTATTTGTAGTGAGGTGGATGGACCTAGACTCTGTCATACAGAGTGAAGTCAGAAAGACAAAAACAAATACTAATGCATATATATGGAGTTTTAAAAAAATGGTACTGATGAACCTACTGTCAGGGGCAGGAATAAAGATACAGACACAGAGAATAGACTTGAGGACACGAGAGGTGGGGTGGGAAGCTGGGGCGAAGTGAGAGTAGCATCGACATATATATACTACCAAATGTAAAATAGATAGCTAGTGGGAAGCAGCAGCATAGCACAGGGAGATCAGCTCAGTGCTTTGTGATGACCTAGAGACATGGGATAGGGAGGGTCGGAGGGAGGCTCAAGAGGGAGGGGATATGGGGATATATGTATGCATATGGCTGATTCACTTTGCTGTACAACAGAAACTAACACAGAATTGTGAAGCAATTATACTCCAGTAAAGATGTATAAAAAATAAATTAAAAAAAACAAAGCTAATCTAGGTAGGAATATATACTTTGTATTATAAAATAAGATGTCTCCAAAATTTAAAGATACACTAAAATTTCCACAAATTCGTATTTTTTTTTACCTTCAACTGCTAACTTTACAAATTTTCCTAATATAAACACAAATGTACAGAAGTGTTTTTAAACGTGAAATCACATTTAAAAGCAAGAAAATGCAATATCCTGAGCAATCATAAAACAGAGAAACCAATAAAGAATGAAATTCTGGGTCAATAAACACCTTGAGCGAATATTGAATGAACACTGACTGCTTGACCTCAATTCTCAAAATAATAGAGTAACACACTAACGCTGCAGAAAGCTATCCAAACACCCTCGTTAGAACACACCATCTTTGTTGTCTGTTTCTGGAATTATGTGTGTTAAGAATAACTTCCAATTATACTCTCCTAGTGTTCAAATTGACTTTGAATCAAATCACTGTTCTAAGCTCTATATAAACCATATTAAGTCTTTCTAAGTCAATATTCATTTATAGCCAAACACACACATGAAATCACACTCAGTGCTGTACCCTATGAAATGGGAACAACTCCCACAAGTTTTCCTTACGTAGATTTTAAGTTGGCAAGCAGGTTCTGTACTTGGCAAGGAAATGTTTCATTTCTGTGGGAAGTTCATTCGGTTTCCATCTTGTCAGGGTTTCGTTTTCCATGACCAGACACAGGAAAGGTCAGCAGTGGGCACAAAGGAAAGCACACATGCACGGGATGCTCAGGTGGACAGAGACACAGCCTGCTTCTGAGAAAGCTGGGTGCCCCGCCCAGGGAGGCAGGACAGGGGACAGGAGGAAAAGTCAGTTTATATGTAACCTCCCTCAGTTGAGCCTTCCCCAGTGGAGAGGTCTACATGCACCCATACACACATATCCATGAATGAATGGCAACCTGGTATGTTTTTAAAGTATTTACGTTTTACATGTAAGTTTTAATAACTTCTCACTCTCAAACAGGCCCAGGCTCAATCCACACTACTAGCAATAAGCTTTACACAAAATATAAAGAATATTGAATTTGATATGAAACAACACAAATGAATATCTCCGTAAGTTATACCACAGTTCTTACTAGAAGTGAAAATGGTTAGATTTTAGGATATTTAATTAGGTACTTCCCCCAAATCAACAGCCTACTTTACTGGGATGTTTGGGGATTATTTTGGATAGTACCAATTAATTCAGATTCAAGATGAAATATGAGAAGTCAAAATATGAAACTGTTCTTGAAAATGGCAATTTTCATCCTATAACACTTTACAACATCTTAGGGAAACAGGTTTTTTGTTTTTGTTTTTAAGTTTGAAATGACAATCTCAAAGAGAATATGTCAACAGAAATCCTTTGAATAGGATGGATGCACATCATTTTATTTTTCCTTAAAGATATTACACCCTGTGAGTATTCCGCTATTTTAACAAGGCTTAGGCTCTAAGAATATGAATACTGACAAGCAACTAGAAGGCCATTTCCCTACCACAACTGGAATAAAAAAAAAAACCTACAACAAAAACCTCTAATCCGAAAGGCTGGCTAGCATTCATCAGGCCTCATGAAATTCGGAACAACTCCAATGAAGATGGTTACATCCTATTTCCAAATGCCTTTATTTTTAAATCTGTTTTCGGTATCAGTGATGTTTATGTCCTCTATTTTTGTTAAACACTCACCTGTGATTTTTTGCAGCAAAGGTGACAATTCAGACTCCTCACAAAAGACTTGAGCCAACGCTTTCTTCACTTTTTCTTCACCTTCACCCAGGTCTTTGTCCACTGAGAACTCTCCACTGACAGAATAAATATATATCAGGAGGACCAGCAGCTCTTCGGGGCTGTAGTCATCATTAGTCCTCTGGTTCGAAGGCTTAATCATGGGAAGCAGCTGATTTAACACAACAGACATTGTCGACTCCCCAATGCTCTGAAATAAAAGGGGGGAATAGGCACATATGTCAGTCTTGTACAGACGTAATTTATGCACTACATCAGCCCAAAGATAGCTTGCAAACAAGTCTGTGATGTTCACTGACTAGATTGCTTTTTATTTGTATGTTTCTTGTCCTGGAGAGAATACTGCAGGCAATTTGGCATTAGAGCTGTTGTTTTGAAAGATCTAGTTCATAAAATGGCTGGTCAAGTTGCATACCCTTTTCTATTATCTTACATATTGCTTAAAGAAATAAGAGCCATGTGTTTTAAAACTAAAAGTGTACGTAGTTCAGATGCTAGAAATTTTAAATAAAAATATTTGTAACATAATATGATTAAAAATTAAAACATGCTTGCACCTATACGCTGACATTCCTTCAGAGGAATTACTTTAGATTTTATAGCATATTCTTTTAATATTCTTTAAGGTGGCAAATATTAGTCAGAATAGATTTTCTTTTTATAACAATGAAAAGTCATTTCTGCTAAATCTGGTCAAACTGGGTAATGACATTTCAGGATATCTTTGGGTTAGTCTGAAGATAATTCACATTTAAAGTTTAAAAAAAATGTGCTTTTAGATATTCCACCAATTTCCTGAGTGATATTTAGCAGAGAATTTCAAAATTCCTTTCATGTGATAACAGCATTGCATTACTGAGTTAGCTGCATAACTTCCAATGCACTATGCACATTTCTAGTACAAATTCTGAGGTTTTTGGTGAATAGATAAATCCCCATTTTAAACAATGTGATTTAATTCTACTTATAATCTAAAATAACCCTGTAAAATAAAACGCAACTATTTGTATTTATATTAAAATCAGGGGCCAAATGATCACGAGTTACAACTTTCACGTTATTCATTCAGAAGCATTCACTGAGCATCTACTATGTTCCAGGTACTACCCTGGGTCTGGGGAAGACAGCAGTGAACGAAACAAATCCTCTGCTATCATAAAGCTTACATTCTAATGGGGGAAAACAGACAACTTAAACCTAAGGAAGTAAAATATATAGTATTTTAAATGGTGGTAAGAGCTACTGAGAAAAATAAAGCAGGAATGAAAGACGGGACTTGAGGGTGTGTTTATGTCAGTAAATATGCACTATTATATTTTTTAATTTTTTTAGACCATAGTCTTTTATTTATTTATTTGTTTGTTTGTTTATTTATCTATTTTTGGCTGCGTTGGGTCTTCGTTGCTGCGCATGGGCTTTCTCTAGTTGTGGTGAGCGGGCGCTACTCTTCCTTGCGGTGCGCGGGCTTCTCATTGCAGTGGCTTCTCTTGTTGCGGAGCACAGGCTCTAGGTACATGGGCTTCAGTAGTTGCAGCACATGGGCTCAGTAGTTGTGGCACGCTGGCTCTAAGGCACACAGGCTTCAGTAGTTGTGGCCGCAGGCTCAGTAGTTGTGGCTCGTGGGCTCTAGAACACAGGCTTAGTAGTCGTGGCGCGGGGGCTTTGTTGCTCTGCGGCATGTGGGATCTTCCCGGACCAGGGATTGAACCCATGTCCCCTGCATTGGCAGGCGGATTCTTAACCATTGCGTCACCAGGGAAGTCCCTGCACTATTTTAAAGAGGAAAAGCCGTGTTAAGAAGGGAGCATTGGAATAAAGAAAGACCTATAGAAACTCTCTCTCTCTGAATGAAGTTGATGGCAAGCAGCTGATTGTGGTTCTGTATTGGGACGACTACCCAAAATGAGCTTTTCAAGTCATTTCCACACCTGGGAAAATCTGGACATATCATCTCAAGGTTAAGGTTCATAATTACATTTTTTGGTACATGGGAAACAGCTGTTACCATTTATTTCAACTAAAAATCCTGGATGTTCACAATGTACCAAACAAAACTAAAATGGAATGACTAAAGTACAAATGGAAAAGAACAGAATGGAGATTTTAACTGTTATGTGGTGACAAGACATGGTTTATCAAGTATAAACATACCCACTTCTCAAAGGAAATGGCTGAAAGGTTTGAAGGCATCCTAGGACTGTCCTGTAGCCTCAGGAGTCTCTTGGGAGGAATTTTCAAGTGTTTGTTCTTTACTTTAAAAGCTGCCCGAAAGCAATTTAAAAGAAAGGAGCTGTGTGGCTGGCCTGTTAAAAGAAGGGCCATGGGGGCTGCAGCTTTCGCTTTTTATTTTTTACCCTATCACCAACTCCTTGGATGACATTAAACAGATTCTTCCATTGCTTTATATCCCATTTCTAAAAAGCAGCTGTATACATCAAGTATCTGTCCTATAGGAACCCTGTGATTCTCTCCCCAGAGCAAAAATATATATTTTTTTGCAATAGTTATAAAAAGTAAAACAGGGCAGGGTAATCATCATAGTCATTTAAGAAGATTCACTCACTAACATCTGGCCATCAGAGCATCATTTTCAAGTTGTTGATCTGTCACTGGAGAGCAAAATCCCTCCTCAGTGACACTGCAGCGGACTTCCATTGGCTAGCTCGTACCTCTGCACACCAATTTCTAAAATTACACTTTAATCTGCTTAATGCATCCGAAGAAGTTAATAACTGAGCTGAATACAAAGCCAAGAATACTGATTAGTCTTAAAGAGGCATTAGATTTTGTGGAAATAAAGAGATTCCGTTTCAAAAAGCCACATTCCAATCTTGACTGTTCCACTAGCTAGTATTTTAACCTCTTTGGATCTCAGTAAACTTCTTAGGATGTCTTCATCTCTAAAATTACATGATCGGACTAGAGGGTGACTGAGTTCTTAAGTCATAGTTACGCTAAGATCTCCATTTTTACTTTCTTCTCCCCCTACCTTAAAAAATTACCATTGGTGGTAGAAGGCAGTGAATCTCGCTGTTCGCTACACAGCAAAATATAACAATAAATACTTGAAAAAGAAAAGCCTTCCTATAGAAAGAAATGTAGATGCAGAAATATCGTAGATATGTGTGTAACATGGGCTGATATACATTCACGTATTTCCTAACTCTGTCCACTGAGAAGATGTAGAAGTAGTTACATCCCAGTAGCAATGAGAACTCCAGTGGTCAGATCTTAGTTTCTAATATCATTCTCCAATAATAGGAACCAGAGATCCTTGGAGAAATGGCTGATTCTAGGGATGGGGCGGGGAAAATACAAGAAGAACCTGGAATATCTTGTAGTGCCAGAAAGTAAGGAAGTCCTTAGAAAACAAACAAATGGGGGCATGTCAAAACGACACAAGAGGGCTTCCCTGGTGGCACAGTAGTTGAGAGTCCGCCTGCCGATGCAGGGGACACGGGTTCGTGCCCCAGTCTGGGAAGATCCCACATGCCGCGGAGCGGCTGGGCCCGTGAGCCGTGGCCGCTGAGCCTGCGCGTCCGGAGCCTGTGCTCCGCAACGGGAGAGGCCACAACAGTGAGAGGCCCACGTACCGCAAAAAAAAAAAAACGACACAAGAGACAACTGGGAGATCTCCCAGTGGTCAAAGCTGGAATGATTTGCACAAGAGAATAAGTAAAGTAGTAGTAGTAATGGATTATAACCCAAAGTATCAAATAAATATGCATCATTCCACACTGGTAATGAATAAGTGGTTGCATTAATTAATGTAGGAGAAGAGAAATATTCCTTAACAGAAGAATTCCAAATAACCTACCTACATAAGATACTTCTCCTCCTGGAGACAGAACTTAATCGCCCCACATCTTAAGTGTGAGCTGAACATGGTGACTTGCTTTTAAAAAACTGTGTATGGAAAGGGGAGGGAGGAGTGACTTAGTCAGAGGATCAAGGTTAACATCACCAGTGATAAGTCACATTGATATCACCTGTCCCAAATATGATGTGATGAGAATGGCACTTTACTTTTGCAGTATTCTTCTCCCAAGCCCATAACCCCATGACAAAAACATCAGATAAATCCTAATTGAGGGACATTCTACAAAATGCCTGACCAGCACTCCCTCAAAACGGTCAAGGTCATGAAAAATAAGGAAAAAATGAAAAACTATCACACACCAGATGAGACTAAGGAAACATAATGACTAAATGTAATGTGATATCCTGGATGGGATCCTGGAACAGACAAAGGACATTAGAGAAAAACTAGTGAAATCAGACTGAAGTCTGGAGTTTATAATTAATAATAATGTACCATGTTGGTTTCTTAGTTTTGACAAATGATTGAGGATACACAATAGTGTAAGATTTTAACAGTAGGGTGAGGGGTATACAGAAATTCTCTATTATCTTGGCAAGTTTTCTATAAATCTAAAGCTATTCTAAAATAAAACATTTATTGGAAAGGGAAGAAGAAGGGGAGGGGAGGAAGGGAAGACAGTAAGAGACAAAGCCACGTACATTTTGATCTCTTTTCTGTCAGACTGAAAATTCCAAGACAAATGATTTCAGCTTAGTATGAGGAAGAACTCCTACAACCAGAGCCAAGGTAAGAGACTGACTCAGGAAGCAATGAACTTCCCATCAAAGCAAAGGGAAGCAGGGTGATCTGGAAATGATGAAGCAGAGAGAATCCCATGACACCTTGGCTTAGAAGGTGAACTAGACCTTCCTAGTGCTATCCATAAAAGCATGACTCCAGACTGGATGCATACCCATCTTCTGATCTTCTCTGCTCTTAGAATGAAACCTCAACAAGAAGGAAAGAAAACATCCTGGATGAAACTTCCTAGACTGAAACTTTTTTAAAGGTAAAAGAAAGAATCTGAGGTGGATTAAAAATGAGGAGATGGGAGTAAGATTTTATGCCTGGGTTTGAATTCTGGCTGTACCACTTATTAGCTGTATGACCTTGGGTAAGTCTCAGTTTTCTCATCTATATAAAATGGAAAGAGTATCACAAAGGCCTGCATATCAAGCAGTCCCAAGCCACAGGCATTTTCTTTCTTTCTTTCTTTTTTTGTGGTACGCGGGCCTCTCACTGTTGTGGCCTCTCCCGTTGCGGAGCACAGGCTCCGGATGCGCAAGCTCAGCGGCCATGGCTCACCAGCCCAGGTGCTCCGCGGCATGTGGGTTCTTCCCAGACCGGGGCACGAACCCGTGTCCCCTGCATCGGCAGGCGGACTCTCAACCACTGCGCCACCAGGGAAGCCCGCCACAGGCATTTTCATAATACTGGGACGATTGCTTAAACTACTTTGTGGTTTAAAATAGAGTAACCCCACAATGGGACAGTCTTTGTAAGGACTCAAACATAAGGGGAGGCCCTCTTTTCTGAGGGTTAATTTTAAGGAAAGTATTTTCCCTTACATTTGAGGATACACAATAATAGTTCTTGTTTCATAAGGTTATTCTAAAGATTTAATAATAGGAGTCACAAAGCACAGTGCCTGGCACATAGTCCCTGATAACTACTAACTATTACTATTGGGTTGGCCAAAAGGTTCGTTTGGTTTTTTCCACAAGATGGCTCTAGTAGCACTTAGTTGTCTTTACCTTCATTTGAAACAATTTGGTTAGACTGTATGTGACAGCTGTCGTATCAGCCCATATTTTAAAAAGACATCAAATTTGGTGAATTTTTGTGTAGCCATTTTGATATTGAAGATGGAAGAAAAAAGCAACATTTTCGGCACATTACGCTTTGGCCAAAAGGTTCGTTTGGTTTTTTCCACAAGATGGCTCTAGTAGCACTTAGTTGTCTTTAACTTCATTCGAAACAATTTGGTTAGACTGTATGTGACAGCTGTCATATCAGCCCATATTTTAAAAAGACATCAAATTTGGTGAATTTTTGTGTAGCCATTTTGATATTGAAGATGGAAGAAAAAAGCAACATTTTCGACACATTACGCTTTATTATTTCAGGAAAGGTAAAAACGCAACTGAAATACAAAAAAAGATTTGTGCAGCATATAGAGATGGTGCTGTGACTGATCGAACGTGTCAAAAGTGGTTTGCAAAGTTTTGTGCTGGAGATTTCTCGGTGGACAATGCTCCACAGTCGGGTAGACCAGTTGAAGTTGATAGCGATCAAATCAAGACATTAATTGAAAACAATCAACATTAGACCACACGGGAGATAGCCGACATACTCTAAATATCCAAATCAAGCGTTGAAAATCATTTGCACCAGCTTGGTTATGTTAATTGCCTTGATGTTTGGGTTCCACGTAAGTTCAGCGCAGGAAACCTTCTTGACCCTATTTCCGCATGAGATTCTCTACTTAAACATAAAAAAAAGTTCCATTTTTAAAACAAATTATGACAGGTGATGAAAAGTGGATACCGTACAATAATGTGGAACGGAAGAGATCGTGGGGCAAGTGAAATGAACCACCACCAACCACACCAAAGGCTGGTCTTCATCCAAAGAAAGTGATGTTGTGTATATGGTGGGATTGGAAGGGAGTCCTCTATTATGAGCTCCTTCCGGAAAACCAAACAAATAATTCCAACAAGTACTGCTCCCAATTAGACCAACTGAAAGCAGCACTCAGTGAAAAGCGTCCAGAATTAGTCAAGAGAAAACTCATAATCTTCCGTCAGGATAACGCAAGACCTCATGTTTCTTTGATGACCAGGCAAAAACTGTTACAGCTTGTCTGGGAAGTTCTGATTCTTCCACCGTGTTCGCCAGACATTGAACCTTTGGATTTCCATTTATTTAGGTCTTTACAAAATTCTCTTAATGGAAAAAAAATTCAATTACCTGCGAGACTGTAAAAGGCACCTGGAACAGTTCTTTGCTCAAAAAGATAAAAAGTTTTGGGAAGATGGAATTAGGAAGTTGCCTGAAAAATAGCAGAAGGTCGTGGAACAAAAGGGTGAATCCATTGTTCAATAAAGTTCTTAGTGAAAATGAGTCTTTTATTTTTACTTAAAAACCGAAGGCACTTTTTGACCAACCCAATACTACACAACTACTACTATTGCCTACTACCCCACTGCCTCCCTTCTTACCCAGCAGAAGTGATTAAGACGCTTGGTAAGAGAATGAAATACCTTCCAGGAATAAGAAGTTAGCAGTCTCAAAGGAGGCAGGAACAGCCTACAAATACTGGATGTGTAACCACATCTTGGAACTTAACTGCAGAGTTAGTCAAAGGTTAAAGGCAATATAAACATTATTAAACACTGCCATTAAAAAAGTACACACAGAGTAAACCACAACCAAAGGAAAAAAAATGGCTTCTTTATAAAGTACCAGGGATTAAATTTCTCATTCATTTTGATATAAATGGGCTTACTAGTAGGAGGTGGAAGACTGGAGCTGTGTCTGGAATGACAAAAACTTTTTTTTTTTTTTAATTCTGCAGACTGGGGCTTCTGTTATTTTTGAATGAATCCCCAGTAACTCCATACAAAAGGCCCTCTGTAAAATGCATGTTATGTTTAGAAAAGCCAACTTTGGGGCTGAATTAAGACACCTCTGCAAAGTCAGAGTCAGTCTCTGTGCTGGCGACCTCTGCAGGCATGAGGTGCAAAGGGGCCAAATGCAGTGTGGCTGCAGAGCAGGCCTGCGGCTCCACACCTGTTCCTCTGGAATGCAGAGCCTGCAGACGCTTAGGGGAACTCTAAGCCACTCCAAAGTGCTGCTCTGCAGAGAACCCATCTCTACAATTCCTCCAAGCTTCCGCTCAGTTAGCGGGTGCGGGCTCAAGGGATGCTGCCAGGGAGTGCCTAAGGCCCTTCTGCCCCAAATATCACTTGTGTTAATGGCCTTTGCCATTCTTGCATTAATACTTGCCACAAGGCCTTAAATTCCCATAACTAAAGCCACTCTGCTTCTTTGGGGAATGGGCTTTATATGCCCCAGGGAAAATGCAAAAGTGTAACTTGGTGGGTATAAAGATAATTAATTGCTGCTCTCATGCATTCATCAACAAATATTTATTGGGCACATACTACGTGCCAGACACAAGATTCAGGGAACTTACAGGAGAGTGGGGATAGGAACAAACAGTCATGATGATGCAGTAAATAAGTGCTTTAGTAGAGGTATTCATTTACTTTGGAAATAGAGCAGAGCAACACCTAAATCCTCGAAGAGGTGGTACCTCAACTGAGTCTTAAACAATCAACATCTAATATCAGGGAGGAGCAAAGCTCTGAGAAATGACTGATGGGATAGGATCCTTCATTCCTTCCTTCAACAACTATTTAATGCACACTTACTAAGTGTGTGGTAGGCAGAATAACACCCCCTCAAAGAGACCTACACTCTTGTCCCCAGAACCATAAACATGTTATATTATATGACCAAAAGAACTTTGCAGATGTGATTAAAGTTACAGAACTTGAGATGGGGAGATTATCCTGCATCATCTGGGTGGGCCCAATCTAGTCACATGGGTCCTTAAAGTAGAGAACCTTTCCTGGTTGTGGTCAGAGAGAGATGCAATGATGAAAGGTCAGAGAGAAGCACAGTGTATGTTTTAAAGATGGAGGAAGGGAGACATGACCCAAGGAATGCAGGGGGCCTCTAGAAGCTGGAAAAGGCAAAGAAACAGATGTCCCCTTAGAGCCTCCAGAAAGGAATGCAGTGCTGCCGTCACCTTCATTTTAGTCCAGTGAGACCAATGTGGAACTTCTGAGCTACACAATTACAATGTAGTAAATTTCTGTTGTTCTAAGCCACTAAGTTTGTGGTGATTTGTTACAGCAGCAATAGAAAATTGATGCAAGTGGTTTATGTGAGATGGGGCATGTGAAGCTCTGCATTAGGCCCATAGCCCAGTCAGAGAACCTGGTAAAAAGTAGGGCTCCATAAATACCTGCCCAATGACTAAACAAACAAGCGAGAGCAAGCAAGAATTGGTTCCTGGGTGGTACGTATTCCATCCGTGTCACTAGGGAGCCAGTGAGTGCCTTCAGGGTTGTCACAGAAAAGGAAGGCACAGAGACACACCACATTTAAAATTTGCTACTTAATAATTTGCTCCCTAATTGGCTACTTAAATTTGCCTAGAATTAGTCCAAAATCATGCAATTGCATAAGCCAATATTTAACAGGCCCAGGATAATCATATAGGACAGTGAGTTTCAAAGTGTGAGCCACAGAATTGAGATCCCAGAGACCTTTTCAAGAGGTCCATAAGGTCAAAACTATTTTTATAAAAATATTAAGGCTTCCAACACCTGTTCTCCTCAAGATTGAGGACTATCAAAGAAAAGGGGGGATCACAACTGAGCAGGAGGTCCCTCGGGTACAAATTCTTTCCACATCCCCCGTTTCTTGTTTGTAGGAAATAGGCTTCATTCAGCCTCCTTGACCTTCCCTGAGTTCCAAAGGGCAGGTTCAAAGAATTACTAATTAGGGAAGGGAAGGAATACAGAAACAAGGGAGAAGCAGTCAACAAACAACAGTGCAGCCTTGGGTAAGGGTCCTGGTTCCTCCTCAAGGAATATACATAACAATATTTTTGAACTCTTCTGCAGAACTAAGGCCTCTGCCCAGGTGGAGGATGGTAACTTCAGGCTGAGCACAAGATTCCTGGAGCACCACCCTGCTACCTACCACCCCACCAACCAATCAGAAGAAAGTCACACACCCTGCAGCCCTCATCCCCAACTTTGCCTATAAAACCTTTTCCCCCCAAACCATCAGGGAGTTCAGGGGTTTTGAGCACAAGCCACCCGTTCTCCTTGCTTGGCCCTGCAATAAACCTTTCTCTGCTCAAAAAAAAGAAAGAAAAGAAAAAGAACAAAAAATACTAAAGTATTCTTTGCCTTGTTGACATTTGCACTAATAGTACAAAAATAATGGTGGGTAAAAGTGCTGGTACCTTAACACAGATCAAGGAGAGAGGCTCCAAACTGTGATAACATTGCATTTTTGAGCACTGAGTTATGTACTCACAGTTGGGATTTTCTAAAAAGCCAGTTTCACTTAAGAGTGCTCTCGATGAAGCAGTGAAAATTATTAATCTTACAAAATCTCAAAGCTTAAATAAATGTCTCTTTAATATTCTGTGTAACAAAATAGGAACTATGCATAAAGTGCTTCTGCTATATACTAAAGTACAATGGTTATTTTGAGGAAAAGAACTTGTGCAAGTATTTGAGTCATAAACTGAATTGTTCCTCTCATGCAATATCATTGTTACTTGAAAAAATTTCAGATAGAGAAATTATAATTAAAACTTGGGTATTTGGCAAACATTTTCTCAAAAATGAACAAAGTGAGCCTGTTTCTTCCAGGAAAACAACTTACATGTTTATTGCCAAGGATAAAATTCTGGCTTTTAAATTAAAATTCAGATTTTAGAAAACTTGTATCTGCCACTGCCAGATTCTCTATACTTAAAGACGTTTCTGATGACATCTACGGCAACATTAAATATGTGATTTTTTCTTTGAATTGCACAATGAAATGTGTCAACGTTTGGAAGACCTGCATACCTCAGTGAGCCAATGTTGTCCAAATGACCCATGCATGATGTAAGGAAATCAGGCATAGGCAAAAGATCCATGCAAAATGCAGGATAGACAAGTGGATTTTAATGTAAAAGAGTACAGAAAGCTCATTGATACACTTTCCAATTCCACATTACAAATTACCTTTAAGAAACTACTACTTGTAGAGTCAAGGTATGGTATCAAAACACAATGTCTGCAAACATGAAAAGGCGATCAAAATATTCCTCCCTTTTCCAACTATGTATCTGCATGAGGCTGGATTTTCTTCAAATATTACTTCAACCGAAACAACATATGGCAGCATATTGAATGAGGAGGCAAACACAAGAACCCAGCTGTTTTCTCTTCAGGGAGACATTAAAGAGATTTGCAAAAATATAAACCAATGCCATTCTCACTTTTCTGTTTGTTTGTTTTGGAAATACAGTTCTTCTTCATAAAATATATTATTTATGTTAGCTTGTAACAGGCTTGTTATTTTTTTTTTTATTTTTATTTTTTAGCGGTACGCGGGCCTCTCACTGTTGTGGCCTCTCCCGCTGTGGAGCACAGGCTCCGGACACGCAGGCTCAGCGGCCATGGCTCACAGGCCCAGCCGCTCCGCGGCATGTGGGATCTTCCCGGACCGGGGCACGAACCCGCGTCCCCTGCATCGGCAGGTGCACTCTCAACCACTGCGCCACCAGGGAAGCCCGGCTTGTTATTATTTTTAAAGGAATTGATAAATAAATATTTTAAACTATTCTCAGTTTTAATTTCTACTATAGTAAATACTAATATTTACTGATTTAAGGATGTCACATCCTAAAAAGAAAGCTCATTATTTTCTACTGTCTTTTCCCCTTCTCATGCCACATAGGTCCTTTAAATCAGAGCTTCTCAAAATTTAATGTGCATGTGGATTACCTGGGGCTCTTGTTAAATGCAGATGCTAATTAACTAGGTTTGGGGATAGGGCCTGAATATTCTGTATGCCTAATAAGTTGTCAGGTGATACCAGTGCTGCTGGCCAGTGGACCACATTCTGAGTGGCATCTGGACTGGATCGCTCAACAACTTCTAGACTGCAGTGTGTATGGGAAATAAACCATCTTGTTTGAGTCACTGTATTTGTGGATTCTCACCTTAATCTGAATACTAAGTAATATAACTCATAAATCTACATCTCCAGCCAAATATCTCTCCTTTGCTTGCTGCCCATACAGTCAACTGCATATTGGACATCTCTACTTGTATTGAATATATCTCATCTGCAAATATAATTCAACATGTCTAAAACTGATATGAAGATTTTTACCCCACTGTCTGTTCTGCAGTCTGTATACCATACTGTTGTGTGATACTATCATTCTTCCAATTGAACAAGACAGAAACTTGGAGTCTATCACAGCTTTCCCTCGTCCCTGGCACATCAAATCAGCCACCAAGTCCTAATGATTTTATATATGCCTTCCTCTACCGCCTAGGTTGCAACTACTATTATCTCTAGTCACGATTTATCTCATTCTGAACCAAAAATTTGATCTCCTTAAAGTTATTTCATGGTTTCCACTGTCTTCAAGATAAAGCTTTTATAGGACACATGCATTTATTTTAGCTTTGTGGCCCTAATTAGCCGTTCAGCCTCATCCAGCATGAATCGTTTCCTTACAGGCTACATTTCAGTTTTGCTGAACTACTTGCATTTGCCTCTGTGCTTTTGTACATGCTTACATCCCTGCCTAGAATGTTTTTCCCTCCCTTCCACCTGGTCTCACAATTCAACTAAAACTTTATCTCCCCCGACTTTCCCTGTGTGTTAAGTGTGCCTACTTTGTGATCCCTGAAAAGACTCTACTTCCCTCTACCATGGCTCTTATCACCCTGAATTTAGTTGTTTATTCATTACACTGTTTATTCATTAAATGTCTACCCCCCTTCTAAGACTGAAAAATTCTTGATGGCAAGAACCACATCTTACTCCTAATGGTATCTCCAGCTCAGTCCTTTGAACGTAGCTCAAAAGTATACTCATCTCTACAATGAAGTAGTTGACATCAGAAAAAGAGAAATGAACATTTACAAGGATATAATTATGATTATTTCATCTAATCCTCCTGATCACCCTGTAACATTGGGCATTATTATTTCAGAGGAAGAAACTGAGGTTGAGAAAGGTGACTTGTCAAGGGCATCAGCTGGTGAATAGTTGAGCTGGGATCCAACTTAAGACTGTCCTTCTCCAAAACCTACATCTGATCCACTTCACATTTACTCTCCAGTGCTTCCCAGTCAGAGGGAAATCAGAGTTTGTGGGGAAGGGGAATCCAGAGCCTTGAGACAGGCTATGATGCTAGGATTCTGACTGGGACAAATCACCAAGGGAACTCAGCAAACAGCAGTAGATCAACTTAGCGTGTCAGAGGCGATCTACTGACTTGCAGCTCTTTAGAGTCCCCAGGTAAGGTAGATGACTGGCTCCAGAACCTCATGCAAGGTTAAAAATCTCTGGTGGAGGGTTATGTAGTTACAGTCACAAACGTTAAGGCAGAATTTCTCATTCAGGGTGTTTCCATGCCATGTTTACCCTACACGCCTAAGCCTAAGGGACAGCTGGCTGGGGCTCAGGGCAGCCAGTGCCACTGGGCCAGTGGCCTCCAGTCCTGTGTAGCTGTCAACCCAGTGTGTCCTTTACAAACAGCATAATTTTCTATGTATATCTACAACTATGTAAAAAAAAGGATGGGACATGCTGAAGAGATATGAACAAAAAGGAATCAAATCCTGAAGTCATCAAAGAGGGTGGAAATGGTCTCCAGGAGCAGCTAATTTAAAGATGGTAGATTGGGACCACGGCATGGGCTTCAGATGAGAAGCAGCAGGAATAGGGTCGTATAGATCAACGGTGTGGAAGTTGAACAGGCTCAGTTCCCTTAGCAAGAGAAGTGGGAAGAGGGTAAGACACAAGACAGAGAAGGGCAAAGATCATTCAGGGCCACAGAGCCCATTGTTAGAACCTCTGCTTTTCTTCTGAGATGAAAGGGATTTTGAACAGAGCAATGGTATGGTCTATGTTTTAAAAGGCTATCACCCAGGTTGTGGTGAAGAGAACAACAGACTTTACAGAGGCAAGGGAAGCAGAGAGACAGGTGAAAACAATCTCAATAATCCAAGCAAGAAAAAATGGGGCTTAGACTGAGATAGGCACATTGGAGTTGGTGTGAATTGGTTGAATGTGGAAATATTTTGAAGCTAAAGTCTGCACAGTTTACTGATGGATTGAATATGAAGTATGAGAGAAACAGAAGAGTCTAGAATTATTTCAAGGTTTTTGAAGAGGTTCTGAGTAGGAAGAGGTGTTTCAAAGGAGATAACAGAGAAGGCAGAATTGGAGTGAAATGTATGAATAGGACAGATACAAATATTCCAGAAAGGGGGATGGGTGTCTGAGCTCAGGACAGGCAGAAAGGGACCAAAATGAATGGCAGGATTCTGGAGAGAGCAAAATAATGTCATAGACAAGAAAGTTGGAAGAATGTATCAGAAGACAATAGAATAAGCAGACGTAAGGTAGCACAATGAGGCTGATCTCAAAGTATGAAAGTGTTTCCTAAAATTTATCCCTCTAAGGGGCACTTGGAACTTGCTGGCATTCTGTGTCTGTGGAGCAAACGATTCCCTGGCACTGGGAAATGGTGAAATCCTCAGCGGAAGTAAAGACAGATTCTACAAACTTTCTCTCCCACTGAAAATGCCCATGAGAGAAAACCTGTAGTAGAATCACACAATGAAATAGTACACAGCAGTGAGAATGACCTCCAATTTCATAAAACAACAATATGGATGAATCGCACAAATAAAATGTTGAATGAAAGAATCCATAACAAAGAACATATTATACAATTCCATTTATGTAAAATACAAAAGCCAGGGAAAACTATCTATGTTTTTAGAAGTTCCTACCCCTTGAAAGGAGGGAGTAACAGGGAGGAAGAAAAAGCAGGGCTTCCAGGGTTGCTGGTCATATTGTATTTCTTGACCTGGGTGCTGATGACACAGATGTTTTCAGTTAGGAAAAATTCATTGAGTTGTACTTTTCTACAGTATTGTATTTTACTTCAATAAAAACTTTTAAAATGCCATTATACCGGGCCACATTTCCTGCATCCTGGGAAGAACAGAGCTATCTACTTAGAGTTCTTATTACAAATTAGCATTTACCCAAAGCAAGAGCAGGAAAATATAAGAAGCTTACAGGAGTTATCAAATTATCTAATTTGACTGCACTTACCTTCAGCTATGGGTAAAGGCTAGGGCCTTGATTTCAGAGAAAGATGGAAAGAACAACTTTTAAAGGCTGTTCATTTTAAAACACACATGTTTTAGGGGGGATAGAAACTTTTTTTGTAATGTTTTTTCCCCATCTCTTGGGAAATGATGTTACGCTGTGCTTTCAAATAGAACTGCCAAGTTTAAGAGGCCCTTTTCTGTACACAGGCCAGCTGGGCCATAAGTTGCATGAAACGAGGGACAAGCTACTTCTTCAGAGAGCAGAACAGAATACCACAGGGAGTTGGGGACCGTGTATCTAACAAAATCTCCAGCCATTTGTCTTTATCTGGCCACCTTTAATGATTTAAGAGCCCTCTCTGCCATGTTATCATCAATCAATCACAATGATTGAGCAGTATCTAAAAAAACCAGAGTTTTTAAAATGCAACTATCCGTGACCTAAATTTCCTGCTGGTTCTGTTGGCCCCAGGTTAGGCCAGTTTGTCTATCATCAAGGGAGCCAATAAAAATAATAAAAACAGGTCAATGCTGGGCTTTCTGAAGCCTGTATAAGAATATTCACACGCCTCCAATCAGCGCCAAGTCAACGTGTCCACTCTTTGCTTGAGCTCTTGATAAATTCTGTTCTTACCAACAAAATATCCCATAGAATGTACACATTATCTAAAAATCCATTTTTTTCTTCCTTGCTTGCTTGCTTTTTAATCTGGCTAAGAAACAATTTAACAGCTCTTAACAGGCAACTGAAAATGATGTCATTTTGTTGACTCCAGGAAAGGAGTTACATTTTGACAGATTAGGGGATACATGAGAAGATGAAAATATAAATTTTAGCTATCTTAATGGAGAATGGGACACTGCACTTCAAAGCCTGTGAGAGAATTTGAATTCCAGGATCCATAGTGCAAAGCAAAGACTACTGAATGGGGAGGAGACAGAAAAATGCAGGGCAGAGTGGGAGGGAGATGCAAGAGGAAAGGGATTTGGGGATATATGTATACCTATAGCTGATTCACTTTGTTATAAAGCAGAAACTAACACACCCTTGTAAAGCAATTATACTCCAATAAAGATGTTAAAAAAAAAAAAGTGCAGTGCAGGCATGGGTAAAAGAGGCCAGCTTAGAAGTTGCCTGTGAAAACCACAACAATTATCTTAAGTATTATTTCAAAACATTTTGTATCACTTGACAGGAAGTAAGAAGGAATCAGAAACTAACACACCCTTGTAAAGCAATTATACTCCAATAAAGATGTTAAAAAAAAAAAAAGTGCAGTGCAGGCATGGGTAAAACAGGCCAGCTTAGAAGTTGCCTGTGAAAACCACAACAATTATCTTAAGTATTATTTCAAAACATTTTGTATCACTTGACAGGAAGTAAGAAGGAAAGGGTGATGCACTGTCCAAGGCCTCAAGCCCCCTTAGGAAAGTGACCAGCAACACAAAAATTCTACTCAGTAACAAAGCACCATTCCTCACATGCACCACCTGCCTGCAGAAGCCCGTGAGCTGGGTGGCAACCCCCTGACCATAATCTCAGGAGGCTGGGCCATCTTATTCAGAAGCAAGTCTGGAACACTCTCTGCTCCAGAAGGGAAGTTTGGACAAACTCCAGAAGATGCCTAAATGCCAGACTGGAGACACACAGGCACAATCGTGAAGGCAGCCAACTTGACTTGAGTGGTCTCTCCTTTCCTTTCTCTGACTTTGCCCCTCCCTTTCTCTACCAAGTACTCAGAACTCACTGGCTTCTTCCTAGCACCAGTGAATGAGCCATTTCTCCTCTAAGAAATGAATGACTGATGGCCGAACTCTTCCAGGAGGATTCTGCATTTTAAAAGAGGAGAAGAAAGACAGAATCTAAGAGGAAGTGAGATGACTCTTTAATGATTAAGTTTCTGGTTCAGTGGTAGCTGGGCAGCAACCACCTGTCATAGAAAGTCTTTCTAGAGCTCCTCAAATAACATTTTACAGAAGTTAACTAAATGCCCTAGTACAGATTCAGAAGTAAGTATCTCATTTCCTTAAAGAGACAGTATGAAAGGGTGTGATTTAAGTCCCACTCTACCACTTAAAAGGCATTTAACATCTCTAGGCTTCAAGGTCTCGGTAAAAAGGAGGATAATACCACATCCCTCACCAGACTTTTAGCTCAGACTCAGACTTTCATGGAATATCAATGAGATGAGCAGTTTATAAACTATAAAGCAGTTTGTACTTGCTTTACTACTATATTTATTACTACTTTACCACATTCTTCACCAAAGCCATATTTCTATTCAGACAGAGGCCTGGGGTCCCAGATGTACTTACGCACCTCCAAAGATTCAGCAGCGCACTGCCCTCCACCACCTGGACTTGGCCACTTGTTGAGCGGTGTGCTTACGCCACTGCTACACTGCCTCACCTCCACACTGTCAACGCTCTCGGGCTCCCTCGGCACAACTTGATGGCTCCCTCATCCCTACCTAGTGGAGGCCACACCAGCAACATGCCCACATCCAACCCAACTAGTCCCGTGGAGGCTCTGGCCTCCCTCTTGGTCACCCTGAGAACACCACCTGAAAGAAAGGGCAGTTAACCCTCCTTATAATAAACTTTAAGACCAATGAAAGGCAGGGGGACTGGACAGAAGTGGCATAAAGTCTTAACCTAGCTCCTCCCCTGCAAACAATTACAAGCAGCAAGAGTGCTACATACAGCTACAAGCAGCTGTGTTTCTTGGGAGGCAACGGCCAGCTCAGTAATGCACCCTCTCGTATCTGCTTTACTTCCTTCCTTGACTCATTTTCCTTTTCTCCTCAGTATTGCTGCTCTGCAATTCCACGTTCTTCCCCTTTTAAAGCATTTTCATACAACTTTTTCATACAAGCATTTTCAGACTGTTTCCTAGGAAAAGAAGACAAAGATAATTAGAGAGGCCGCAAAGATGAATTAGGCAAAAGAGGGTCTTGATATTGCTCAAGTGGCCACACGTGTATATTTATAAAATTTTTGGAGGAGAAAGTCCTTGAGGAAAGGGGAAATCTCTGCCTGTGCTTCTGTAATCAATGAAAAATAAACAGTAACCAGTGTGATGAAAAAAAGGATCTAATTGTTACTTTAAGACTGATGGCATTTTAGTCCGGGGGAGCTTTGGAGTGCAAAGAAGTCTACACTCCTTGCACTGACGTGTAAGGCTCTCCAGGATCAGGTTTGCCTCCCTCCCCACCTTTACCTAGTACCACTCCTCTTCCCCCACCCCCTGCCTTCAGTCTGTTCTGGCCACGCTGGTCACCACCATTCAGTTCTTTTCAAGAGTCAGATCTGTGAACAATCTGAGTAGAAAACTCAATGTTAGACAAGTGCTATGAAGTACATGGTACCCAAGGAAATAACAGTGATTATTTTGGACCTGCTCTATCCAATACGGTAGCTGTTAACCACATGGAGCTGGTGAGTGTTTAAAACGTGGCTAGTCCAAATTGACCTAATTGTAAACGTAAAATATATACCGTATTTTGAAGACTTATACAAAAAGGAACATATCTCATTAATAATTTATTTTATCTTATTGAGATGATAATATTTTGGATATATCTGGTTAAAGAAAGTATATTGTTAACATCATTTCACCTATTTCCTTTTATCTTTTAATGTAGCTATTACAAATTTGAAATTACATGTGTGGCTGACGTCGTAGCTCACGTTATATTTCTACTGCATAGTGCTGCTCTAGAGTCTACTACTTTCACCAAACCTCGAAGTTCAAAACTAGCACCAGGTATTCAACACTTATTCAGTTAGATATAATATATATCCTCACATTTAATTTTAATCCCTAAAAGTGAGATCTTATTATCTTTATTTTACTGGCAAGGAAGCTAAGGTTTAGAGATGGAGTAAATTGCCCAGAGTAGAAAATCAAGCACACGAGACTATTAGACCACAGAATGATGGACACCCAAAGATGCCCAGGTCCTGATTCCCAGAACCTATGACTATGTTACCTTACTTGGCAAAAGGATCTTGAGATGGGGCGATTATCCTGGATTATTCATATAGGCCCAATGTAATCACAAGGGTTCTTATAAGAAGAAGGCAAAAGGGTCAAAGCTAGCAAAGACAATATGTGACAACAGAAGCATAGATAGGAGTAATGTACTTTGAAGATGGAGAAAGGGGCCATAAGCCAAGGAACACAGGCAGCCTCTAGAAGCTGGAAAAGGCAGGGAAATGTCTTCTTTCCTGGCATCTTCAGAAAGAATGCAGTTCTGTCAACACCTTGATTTTAGCTCTGCAATACCCATTTCAACTTCTGACCTCCAGAACTGTAAGATAATAAAATTTGTGCTGTTTTAGCCCACTAACTGTGTGCTACTTTGCTATAGCAGCAATAGGAAAACTAATACAGAAGACCATTACTAATGCAGAGTCAGGGATTTGGAACCTGGTGAGCATTCTGGATTGTAGTCATGGTCCAGGGCTAGTAGTCAGGAAATAGTAGCAATAGTGACAATTATGATTTTAGGATATAAATTCATCCTCAAATGAAATGAGCCTATTTTAACTATAAAATGTAAAGCATGTTCATCTGATATTTTTAAAAAGACTTAATTTTTTTAGAGCTGTTTTAGGTTTACAACAAAATTGAGAGAAAGGTACAGAAATTTCCCATATACCCCCAGCCCTGACACATGTATAGCCACCCTCATTTTCAACACCACTTACCAAAGTGGTACTTTTTTTTTAAACCAAGAATGAACCTACACTGACACATCATAATAGCCCAAAGTTCACAGTTTACCTTAGGGTTCACTCTAGGTGTTGTACGTTCTATGGGTTTGGATAAACATGTAATGTCATATACCCATCACTGTAGAATCATCCAGAGTATTTTCACTGCCCTAAAAATCCTCTGTGCTCTGCCTATTCATTTCTCCCTCTGCTCCTAACCCCTGGCCACCACTGATCTTTTTATGGTCTCCATAGTTTTGCCTTTCCCGCAATGACGTATAATTGGAATCATACGGTATGCAACCTTTTTGGACGGGCTCCTTTCACCTAGTGATAGGCATTTAAATTTCTCCATGTCTTTTCATTATTTTGAGCATGGAATAATACTCCATTGTCTGGATATACCACAGCTTATTTATCCGTTCAACTACTGAAGGACATCTTCGTTGCTTCCAAATTTTGGCAGCTTTTAATAAACATCCATGGGCAGGTTTTTCTATGGACATAAGGTTTCAACTCCTTTGGGTAAATACCTAGGAGTGTGATTGCTGGATGGTATGCTAAGAGTAGTTTTAGTTTTGTAAGAAGCTGCTAAACAGTCTTTCAAAGTAGCTGTACTATTTTGCATTCCCAGCAGCAATTAATGAGAATTCTTGTTGCTCCACGTGCTTGTCAGCGTTTGGTGTTGTCAGTGTCCCAGATTCTGGCCATTCTAATAGGTGTGTACTGCTATCTCATTGTTGTCCCTGATGACATATGATGTAGAATATCTTTCCATATGCTTATTAACCATCTGTATATCTTCTTTGGTGAGGTGTCTGTTAAGGTCTTTGGCCCATTTTTTAATTGTGTTGTTTGTTTTTGTATTGTTGAATTTTAAGAGTTCTTTGTGTATTTTGGATAACAGTCTTTTATCAGATGCATCTTTTGCAAATATTTTCTCCCAGTGGCTTGTCTTCTAATTCTCTTGATACTGTCTTTACAGAACAGATGTTTTTATATTTTAATGAAATCCAGCTTATCAATTATTTCTTCCATGGATTGTGTCTTTGATATTGTAGCTAAAAAAGCATCACCCTACCCAAGGCCATCTAGGTTTTCTCCTATTTTTACCTTCTAGGAGTTTTATCATTTTGCAGTTTACATTTAGACCTATGATCTATTTTGTGTTAATTTTTGTGGAGGTATAAAGTCTCTGTCTAGATTCATTTTTTGTTTGTGGATGTCCAATTGTTCCAGCAATTTTTTTTTCCAGCACCATTTTTTGAAGAGACTCCATTGCTCCATTGCATTGCTATTGCTCCTTTATCAAAGATCACTTAACTATATTTATGGGGGTCTATTTCTGGGCCCTCTATTCTGTTCCATTGATCTATTTGTCTATTCTTTTACCAATACCACACTGTCTTGATTAATGGAGCTTTATAATAATACTTGAAGTCAGGTAGCATCAGTCCTCCAACTTCGTTTCTCTCCTTCAATATTGTGTTGGCTCTTCTGGGTCTTCTGCTTCTCCATATAGACTTTAGAATTAGTTTGTTGATATCCATAAAATAATTTCCTGGGATTTTCATTCAATTGCACTGAATCTATAGATCAATTTGGGAAAACTGACATCTTGACAATACTGAGTCTTCTTAGCTATGAACAAGGACTATCTCTCCATTTATTTGGTTCTTTGAGTTCCTTCATCAGAGTTTTGTAGTTTTCCTTATATAAATTTTGTATATATTTTGTTAGATTTATAACTAAATATTTGATTTTGGGGGTGTGTTAACATAAATGGTGTTGTGTTTTTAATTTCAAACTCCACTTTTCATCTTTGCAATGTAGGAAGGCAACTGACTATTGATATTAACCTTCTATCCTGCAACCTTGCTATAGTCACTTATTAGTTGCAGTAATTTTTTTGTCTATTCTTCCTGATTTTCTATATAGGTGATCATGTCATCTGTAAAGATAGTTTTATGTCTTCTTTCTCAATTTGAATACTTTTTATTTCCTTTTCTTCCCTTATTGCTTTAACAAGGACTTTCAGTAAAATGTTGAAAGGAGTAGTGAGGGGACATCCTTGCCTTGTATCTGATCTTAGAGGGAAAGCTTCGAGTTTCTCAACATTAGTAGAAAAGTTTCCGAAGTTTTTAATAGATAGTTCCCTTCTATTCCTACTGGGAGTTTTACCGGGAGTTTTTTTTGTTTTTTTTTTTAAATCATGAATGGGTGCTGGATTTTGTCAAATGCTTTTTCTGCATCTATTGATATGACCATATAATGTTTATGCTTTTTTTAGTCTGTTGATATGAGGGATTACATTAATTGATTTTTGAATGTTGAACCAGTCTTGCACACCTGAGATAAATCCCACTTGGTCATGGTATGTAATTCATTTAATACTCCTTTGGATTTGATTTGTTAATATTTTGTTGAGGAGTTTTGCATCTCTGTTCATGAGAGACATTGGTTTTAGTTTTCTTATAAAATTTTTGTGTGGTTTTGGTATTACGGTAATGCTAGCCTCACAGAATGAGGTAGAAGTATTCCCTCCACTTCTATCCTCTAAAAGAAATTGTAAAGAATTGGTATAATTTCTTCCTTAAGTATTTGGTAGAAGTCACCAGTGAACTAATCTGGGCATGGTGTTTTCTGTTTTGAAAGATTATTACCGATTCAATTTCTTTTAACTGTAGGACTATTCAGATCATCTATTTCTTCTTGTGTGAATTTTGGCAGATTGTGTCTTTCAAGGAATTGGGCCATTTCACCTAAGTTATCGAATTTGTAGGCAAAGGACTGTTCATAGCATTCCTTTGTTATCTTTTTAATTTCCATGGGACTTGTAGTGATGTCCCCACTCTTTCATTTCTGATATTAGTAATGTGTGTCCTCTTTTTTTTTCTTAGTTAGCCTGGCTAGCACCTTGTCAATTTTATTGATCTTTTCAAAGAATCAGCCTTTGATTTTATTGATTTTCTCTACTGATTTCCTATTTTCAATTTCACTGATATCTGCTCTAATTTCTATTTCTTTTCTTTTGCTTACTTTGGTTTAATTTGCTCTTCTTTTTCTTGTTTTCTAAGATAGGAACTTAGATTATTCATTTTAGATCTTCCTTCTTTTCTAATATAAGCCATCAGTGCTGTAAATTCCCTCTAAGCACTGCTTTTGCTGCATCCTACAAATTTTGTTAAGTTGTTTTCATTTTTAGTTACTTCAAAATAGTTTAAAATTTCTCCTGAGATTTCTTCTTAAACCATGTGTTATTTAGAAGTTTGTTTACTGTCTATGTATTTTGGAATTTTCCAGTTATCTTTCTGTTATTAATTTCTACTTTTATTCCGTTGTGGTTTGAGAGCAGATATTATATTATTTCTATTCTTTTAAATTAGTTGAGATTTGTTTTATGATCCAGTTGTGGTCTAATATTCACATGTGTGAATTTTCCATGTAAGCCTGAGAAAAATTTGTATTCTGCTATTGCTGGATGAAGTAGTCTACAGATGTCCACTATATGCAGTTGACTGATGGTATTGTAGAGTTCAGCTATGTCCTTCCTGACTTCCTGTCTGCTGGATCTGTCCATTTCTGAGAATGGTGTTGAAGTCTCCATCTATGATAGAAATTCATCTATTTCTCCTTGCAGTTCTTGTCTCATGTAGTTTAATGCTCTGTTTTTAGGCATACACATTAAGAATTATTATGTTTTCTTGGAGAATTGACCCCTTTATTATTATATAATGACTTTTATCCCTGATAACTTTCCTAGCTCTGAACTCTGCTCTGTCCGAAATTAATACAGCTACCCCTACTTTCTTTTGATTAGTGTTAGCATAATATATTTTTCTCTATCCATTTACTTTTTTTTTTTTTTTTAATTTTTTTGGCTGCATTGGGTCTTCGTGGATGCATGCAGGCTTTCTCTAGTTGCGGCGAGCAGGGGCTACTGTTCGTTGCAGTGTGCAGGCTCCTCATTGCGGTGGCTTCTCTGGTTGTGAAGCATGGGGTCTAGGCACATGGGCCTCAGTAGTTGCAGCATGCGGGCTCAGCAGTTGCAGCACACAGGCCCTAGAGCATGCGGACTTCGGTAGTTGTGGCACATGGGGCTCAGTAGTTGTGGCTCGTGGGCTCCAGAGCACAGGCTCAGTAGCTGTGGCGCACGGGCTTAGTTGCTCCGCGGCATGTGGGATCTTCCCGGACCAGGGATCTAACCCATGTCCCACTGTGCCACGAGGGAAGTTCTATCCATTTACTTTTAATCTATCTGGGTCTTTACATTTAAAGTGGGTTTCTTATAAATAACGTATAGTTGGGTCATATTTCTTTTGATCCACTCTGTTAATCTCTTTTAATTGGTACATTTAGACCATTGACATTGACAGTGATTATTGATATAGTTGGATTAGTATCTACCATATTCATAACTGTTTTTTCTTTGTTGCCTTTTATCTTTGTTCTTATTTTTGTCTTCCAATCTCTTTTTGCCTTTGTGCTTTTAACTGAACATTTTATATGATTCAATTTTCTCTTCTTTCCTAACATACCAGTTTTATAGTCTTTTTTTTTTTAAGTGGTGGCCCTAGAGTTTGTGATATACACTTGCAACTGTTCCAGGTCTACTTTCAAATAACATTATGAAACTTCACAGGTAGTGAGTCCCTTATAATAATAAAAAAATAATCCTAATTCCTTTTTCTCCCATTCCTTGTATTATTGCTGTCATTCATTTCACATATATGTAAGTATACATATATATATCATAAGCATAAATATGATACATAGATAAGCATACAAATGTATTATAATGTTGCTATTATTATCTTGAACAAACTGTTCTCTATTAGATCAATTAAGAATAAGAAAAATAAAAAGTTTTTATTTTACCTTGACATTTCTTCTTTGATGTTCTTTTCTTTATGAAGATCTTAGTTTCTGACCTATACTATTTTCCCCCTCTCTAAAGAACTTCTTTTATCATTTCTTGCAAGGCAGGTCTACTGGTAACAAATTCTCTTTTGTTTGTCTGAAAAAGTCTTTATTTCCCCTTCACTTTTGAAGGATTATTTTTCAGGATACAGAATTCCAGGTTGGTGAGTTTTTTCTTTCAATACTTTAAATATTTCACTCCATTCTCTTCTTGCTTGCATAGTTTCTGAGAAGAAGCTGGATGTAATTCTTATATTTGTTTTTCTATAGATAAGATATTTAGATATTTTCTATTGATAAGATATCCCTCTGGCTTCTTTCAGAATTTTTCTCTTTATCTTTGATTTTTCTGTAATTTGAAAATAATACACCTAGGTGTTAATTTTTGGCATTTATCAGATATGCTTGGTGTTCTCTGAGCTTCCTAGATCTGTGACTGTGTGTCTGACATTAATTTGGGGAAATTCTCAGTCATTATTGATTCAAATATTTCTTCTGTTCCTTTCTTCTCCTTCTGATATTCCCATTATACTTTATGTTACACATTTTGTAGCTGTCCCACAGTCCTTGGATATTCTGTTTTGTTTTTGTTTTATTCTTTTTCCTCTTTGCTTTTCAGTTTCTGAGGATTCTATTGATATATTCACTAGCTCAGAGATTCTTTCCTCAGCCATATCCAGTTTACTAATAAGAACATCAAAGGCATTCTTCACTTCTTTTGCAGTGTTTTTTATCTCTAGCGTTTCTTTTCGATTCTCTCCTTGGATTTCCATCCCTCTGCTTACATTGCCCACCTGTTCTTGCATTCTGTCTACTTTATCCAATGCAGCCCTTAGCATATTAACCATAGTTGTTTGAAGGTCCCAATCTGATAATTCCAACATCCCTGCCATATCTAGTTCTGATGTTACTCTGTCTCTTCAAATTGTGTTTTTTACCTTTTGGTAACCCTTGTAATTTTTTGTGATAGCTGGATATGATGTACCAGGTAAAAGGAAGTGCTATATACAGAACTTTAGTAATGTGGTAGTGAGGTGTAGGGGTTGGAGAAGAATTCTGTTGTCCTATAATGAGATCTCAGAGTTTTAATAAGCAAATGCCTCTGGACTGTGAACTTCAGAAGCATTTCTCAGTCCTTTTCTCCTCCCTTAGGTGGAACAGGATGGCTGGAGTGAGCTGGACTTGGGTATTTCCCTTTCCTATATTATTCCTGATAATACCCCAGCCCCTTAGGCTCTGTTTAACTACTCTCCCCTGAGGGTAGGCCTTCTTGAGAAGAATAGAGTGCTCTGGCATACTTTAAAATGGTTCCTTTTCCCTTTTGAAAGCCCAAGGGGAATTTTTCTCTTATATTTATTGTATAAGTATGGTCAAGTTCCTGGAGGTAAATATCCTAACACTGTAGGGGCTGTCCTATGACTGGATTTCCCTGGAGTTTTCAACACTCTGAGTTAGTTCTTCACATTGAGCCTCCAGCAATTCGTCAATTACAGTTCCTGTTTCCCTACCCAGCACTGGTCCTTGTGGCAGTTTCCACTTGTGAGTCTCCGCTCTGAGGAGCTGCAACTCCCTGTGTTTGTCTGTCTGTCTCTCCAATCTCAAGGGCAGCAGTTTGCCCTCCCCTCTCTTGCAATCCAAGGAGGGTTGTTGATTTTTTTATTCTGTTTAGCTTCTTGTTTGTTATGCTGGAGTGGAAATTTCCAAGTTGTGAAACTAGAAACCAGCAGTCTGTTTATGTGATTTTTATTATCCTGATCACAAACCATTTCATTTAAAAGGGCCCCCATGATATTCTAAGGGAATGCTTTTAAATGCTGAGCAACTCATTCTTTGGGATACCCAATTAATATTGTTACCCTTGTGCCATAAAAGGCCACATGGAAAAGCAGAAGAACAGAGACGTTTGGTCAGACAGACATGGCTACAAATCCCTGCTTTCCAACAGGCTAAGTGACCTTGGACAAGCTATGGTGACTTCGAAGAGCTTCAACAGCCACATCCAGAAAAGAAGAGCTGCTTGCAGAATTATTCTGGAGATTAATAATAAAGTATATATATATATATATATGAGATGACAGATGTTAACTAAACTGAGTATGGTAATCATTTCACAATATATGTTAAGTCATCATTAGGCTGTACACCAAAAACTTACACAGTGCTGTATGTCAATTATATCTCAATAAAACTGGAAGGGGGAAACATAAAATTAATACAGTATATAAAGCCAGTGCTTAGCAAGTGAAATCTATTATTATTACTATCAGTCAGTCTCAAGGCTTTTACCCTTGCTACTTTCTCTTCCTGGAACCCTTCCCCTCAGACATCTGTGTGGCTGCCCCCTCACCTCCTCAGGTCTTACTTAAGTGCCACTTCTCAGGGAGAAACCTGACGAATTACAACAGTCTTCACCTAATCCCAATTTACTCCATCTCCCTTCTCTGCTTTTATATTTCTCCATAGAATTTTCACCATCTATTTCCTACATATTTTGTTTATTTGTTTACTGTCTGTCTCACCTTACTAAAATGCTCAGTGAGGCTAGGATTGTTGTCTGTTTTGTTCACTACTATATCCCTAGTGTCTAAAATGTGTATGATACGTAGTAGGAACTCAATATTTGTTGAATGAATGGATGACTGAATAAATAGTCTCTGAAATAATCATTAAGATTATTAGTGAAATAATATTCACTCATTTTAATTATTATTAGGCAAAGTTTCTGAAAATGAGGAAAAAGGATTATGGCAACCTGAAAAAAAATAAAGTGTTTTCCCTACTCCTCACACAAATGGTGATACGTGAACACAGGAAGCAAGGTGGAGCCCATTCACCACCAAGGCAGCCAGCAATCAAGACTTGGCTTGAAGGTACTAGAAGGACCAAAGATCATATCCTGAGGATCAGAAGTTGCTGTAATATCGAAGATGCTGACAAAGAAAGACTCTCCACATACTGGATTCTTTGTAATCTAGGCCCACACAATAAGATTAAACATTTAGTGGTATTTGGGAAAAGGGGTATGTGGGGGTGAATGGAAGAAATATAATAGAAGAGTTGTGATTCTGTAAAACACTAACTTCATGGCTTTTACCCCTTATAAAAAAATAAATGTGTTATACTATTAATCAGCTCTTCCTCTGGAAAACCTTTCTAACCTGCTCCATCTAATAATAACCCCTTTGCTTAGAATTCCTCATCCTCCTTTTCTACCTAGTAATTCCTACTTCTTCTATAATATCCAATTTATATGTCCCCCTCCTCTCAGAAGTCTTCTCAGACTGGTGAGATCCTCAGCATCACAGATATTGATGTTTCCTCCTAGGCATCCCCATAATATTTTGTATCCTCTTCTAGAACTTAGCCCACTGTACTATAATTATTTGTGTACATGACTTTCCCATTTGGCTACCATGTCCAAGATACATGTTTCATTTATTTGTAGGTTACCATCTCCTAGTAACTGATCCAGCTGGACTTGAACAATGACGGGGAAGCAAAACTAACTTATGAAAAATCAACCAAATATTTTGCAGCAACACTGATATGGCCAAAGTATAAATAACAGATCAAAAAATTCCAACCCTAAAACAGTGTCACATTTCAAGATATCCAACTGGCCAGTTGCTTCTAGGCATTTCCAGATGCTACTTGTAATCTGGCAAGTGAACCAAGACACTTGATTTGGGTTTTAATTTTGTTGAAAAATCATGTAAAAATTACCTGTTAACCTAGGATAAAGACAGTGCCAGATGCTAAAATTTTGCATTAATTAAACTGTCCATCAAAACCAGGAGAAGAAAGGAAGAGTTTTTTCTTCATATGAGACTAATCTCTGTAACTTGAAATGTTTACCCCAAGAAAGCACTTCATTATTTGAAATTCTCAAGATTAATAATGTCGTGTTTTATTTTCTTAACAGCACAGATAATTGGTGGGCTATTTATTATTAAAGGGGGACCACAGTGTTCTAGAGTATTACTGTGCTAGATACTATGATAAGCTCTTTTGCTAAAATAATGCACACACACAATACAATCATTTATAAATGATAATAAACTTACGTTTTAATTCACTGCTGGCTTGTAAGAAAGTAAAGAAAATCTGTTCAGGCAAACAAACTAAAGCACAGTGAGGTGGCAACCAGTGAGCTGAAACCAGACTTTGGTTAATGAGCCAACAGAAAGCTGGTGTTGCCTTGGGGAAACTAGTGGCTTTTGCATAGGAATCCAGAAATTTGGCCTTGAGCACCCTTCAAGGTGAGAGAGCTGAATCTGCATTTGCTACGTTAATTCCGGACACTTAAGTGGACTACAGCAGTCGTGGCATATTGGTAGTGTCCCTAGAGACCCTTAGCTCCAAGGGAGGAGCCTAACCAAATCATCTCTGAAGGAACACACTCCTCATTCAGGCCTGCAGAATTACCAAATGTTATTCTACCAGAAATGAGCTCACAACCAAAAACTATAAAACACTCAAGGAAGCAAGCCATGGATGAGTCAGCAGACACACCATTAGCAGATTCAGACCCAGTGACTTCAGGACTGAAATTATCAACTAAAGAATATAAACTGATTATATATAAAATGTTCAAAGAAATAAAAGGTGAAAATTTTTTTAAAGGTGGGAATAATAGACTATCAAAAATAACCTGAAGTGTTTTTCTTAAAAAAGGAATAAAGCAGAGTTTTTAAAAGAGAAAAACACAGTATTTGAAATTCAAATTCAAATGTTGACTCCAAATACTGAAGATAAAAATAATGAAATAGAAGATAAATCTGAGGATATTACCATAAATATGGCAAAGAAACAAGACAAAAATATGAAAAGATGATTAAATTAGAAGGTCTAAAACAGGTCTAATTGGAGTCCCAGAGTGAAAAAAATAGAGAAGAGACATAATACTAGCAGATACAATACATGAGAATTTTTTAGAATTGAAGAAAAGCATAAATCCACAGACACAAGAAATACAATGTATACCAAGCAGGACAAATGGAAAGAAATCCACAATTAGACACTGTAACAGTATAATGAAATTGTAAAATAATAATAATATAAACAGATACACACAAACACAAATCTGAAAAGAAATCAAAGAAAAATGGATTACAGTTAAAGGAATTGATATTACAGTGACTACAGATGTCTCAATAGCAGTAATAGAGACTGGATATAGAAGGATAAATAATATTGTCGAAGTCCTGAGTACTAGTCATCTTTGTGCAGTTAGCTCCTATTCTATTGCCAATCACACCCTGAACTGCTCAGAAAACACTGGTTGAAGAAATCAACTTATTCTTCATCTCTATGCCAATTAAGTGATTAAATTAGCCGCTAGGAAGAATAAACCAAGACTCATAGTAATGAAATCTGAAATTGGCTTATTTCCTCATTTTTTTAGAGTCTTGGGGCGGGAGAAGGCAATAATAAATTCACCACAAAGTGAAAAACATCTGCTAACATGAAACAGTTAGTCCCTGTACCCTACATCTCTACTCCTGCTCTCAGTCAAGAGAAATGCCTTTTATTCAGCACAGTTGGCATGGAATGTTTTTGCTTATAATACAGATTCATATCATCCACACAAATGTTGCTGCCTGTACTGTGCAGCACAGATGGCCATTTTGAATGTTTGTGACAGACCATTGCACCACACTGTCTAGAGAAAGTCTGACTCAGCTCCAATTTCAGTTTACTTTGGGGTTTCAGGTTCTGCTGACTGCACACCAAACTTTTTTCCCCAACAATGGCTGCACATATTTAGCCATCCCCATAGAATTCCACAGGAATTTGAATTGAAATTCAGGAATGCATAAGGTACCTAACAAATAGCAAAAACTTCAAATCACTTTTAGAGTTAATAATTTTTCCACTAAGTAAAAAGCAAATACTATTTAGTACAGAAATAAAATTTATTTCTTAAAACAAAGCCATGTAAGCTGATATATTGTAGCTTCGTCTGAATTTCCTGTTTTTGGAGACTAGGAAATTGGATGTACAATTCACTTGAGACAAAAATTGTAGTATTTTCCAAATTATCCAAACATAAATGCCCCAAAATCCAACTAAATTTAAAATTTCATTTGCACATGGAGTGAGACTAAATAAATGGTTTAATCTGCAAGTAATTCATTGAGTTCATATGATAATCATGTTTTTCTGAAATCTTTCCATTTTCTTTAGCATTTATTGTAGGCCAAAATTAACTTCTGAGTTAAGTGAAATATTACCATGAATCATATTTATATTTGCAGTTAGTTTATTTATGCCTTGTCTCTTTTTTTTTTTTCCAAAAGGAAAAAAATAAGACAGTGAAAAAGGAGCAGTGACTAATTTAGAAACACTGTGGTACCTTTAAATTTGCCTCCATGGAATATTTTATCAGACTACAGGCCATGACAGTTTTAGAAATTGAAAAGCACGTATCTATCATGTAAAACAACTGCCCCTTCCAGTGACTTTGGATATGTCACTTAGGCACTGTCCTCATCTGTAAAACTAGAGCACTGCACAAGTGAATTTCAAAGGTTCCTGGTTCCAGCTTTACAATCTCATGATACTTATGGAATCTTTACACCTCCAAGTTCCTGGCTTCCTTAATTATTCATTAAGAATCCATCACCAGGGCTTCCCTGGTGGCGAAGTGGTTAAGAATCCGTCTGCAAAGGTCAGAGGCACGGGTTCGAGCCCTGGTCTGGGAAGATCCCACATGCCACAGAGCAACAAAGCCCATGTGCCTCCACTACTGAGCCTGCACTCGAGCCCGCAAGCCACAACTGCTAAGCCGGCGTGCCACAACTACTGAAGCCCACACACCTACAGCCCGTGCTCTGCAACAAGAGAAGACACCGCAATGAGAAGCCCACGCACCACAACAAAGAGTAGCCCCCGCTCGCCACAACTAGAGAAAGCCCGTGCGCAGCAACAAAGACCCAACACAGCCAAAAAAAAAAAAGAATCCATCACCAAGGCTGTGAAATCATAACCAGAGTGATGGTTTGTTGCCAATTCCATTCTTTATATCTCTCTCTACCTTCCACATAATAGCCCATTTTCAATTATTTCTATCTATTCAAATGATATTTCTTCACTTTATTTTACAGAACAGATACATTAAATTGAGCAAGACCTCTCAATGTTGAAGATAATAATGGAATGTACCATAATAAAAATGTATCATTGAATATTTAGATTTAAATTAAATAACACAGTCAAACTAAAAACATGCCTATCTCCCAAAACTTCTCCCGAAAGTCTGAAACTTAACGCATAAGTAGAATATACTTTGCTGAGCTGAAAAATATTAGATAGACTTTTAAATAAAGATACAGATAATCTGTATCTGAAAATACAGATAACACCGGAAGGAGATTCATTTCTGTGAATTGATGGAATATAGTACATAGTCGAATATTGCTCAAACACTCCTTCAAGCTCTCCTTGGGGCTTTTTGGGAGTGAACCAATGCGATACCTTGGGGAGGAAATGGGACTATTATCTTGGCCAGCAGATCATTGAGCCAACACACAAATGCTCTCACTCCCACCACACCGAAATCGCCTCTACTCCCATAAGCCTAGAGGAAGGACCCGAATGGGGAAAAAGGAGCAACTGCCAGGCTCAGCAAGTGGGCATCTGAGGACAAGCCTTCTAGACCACTGTCCTGACTCTTCCATGAGCAGGCTGCCAGCCAGGTGGGTCAGACAGAAGCACTTATCAAACATGTCGACATAAATGAAATCAAATGTGCTTCTCCCTCCTCTACTTCATCTTCCCTTTCTATTAGCTTTATCCCCCTCTTCTCCCTTCTCTTCATCCATTCTTACATTTATTTAACAAATATGTATCCAGGCACTAGGTGCTAGACAGAAGGGACATGCCCCCTTACACAGCTCATTGTCTAGTGGGGGGAGTGACATATGAACAGCCAATTACAATTCAGAGGGTTGGTCTGAAGCTAGTGAATAGAATTCCTGATGTTATGGTACAGTACATTTGAGGCACCCAATCCAGAACTGGGAAATCAGGTAAAGTTTCCTGGAGGAAGTAAAGACGATGAAAAATCTGGAGGAAAGATGGTCAGAGAGTAGACTAGGAGAGGGGAAAGAGGATTAAGGAATTTTTCTGGAAGTCAACATAAATCAAGGGAAAAAATCCTAAGAAATGAAAATTACCATTTAACAGGATTATAAGAACATACTCAAACTCTGGGGCTCTTATGAAAACTTCCATCTCCATTACATTTTGGTTATTTGGATGATGGAGCTACATTCCATTTCTACATCCACAGGTGGCCTGAGAGAACAATAGGCTGTCTGCTCTTGGCTTCATAACTGCATGACGCTGACACACAGAACAGTTAATCCGAGCAAGTACAACAGTTAATCCAAGCAAGGACAATGACGAAGCCAATTCCATCAGCATTTTCTGATATAACAAATGCCTTTCAAAGATTACTAAATTAACTAGGAAATGTAATCTACTCCAAAGAAATGTCCCATAGAAATAAGTAATTCATTTCACTGACTTCAGTGCTGTAACTAATAGTAATAGCCATTTTAGTAGAGTTTGTTTCCTATGCCCCAGTATTCTACGTCCTTACTTCACGTAGTAATAAAAACACCCCTTTAGCCTGGCACATGGCCACCCAGAAAAAGACTACATTTTCCAGCCTCCCTTGCAACTAGGTATGGCCATGTAACTAAGGGGTGACCAGTGGGATGGTGAGCTGTGGTGATAGGTGTAACTTCTGGGTCATGATCTTAAAGGGAACATGCTGTACCCACCACTACCTTTCTGTCCCCATTTTTTAAATCTGTGGGATAAGGAAATGCTTGTGAAAGTTAGAGCAGCTATTTGGGATCATAAAATGGAAGTATATACAGCAAAAACAACCAAATTGAGGATGCCTGGGCCCCCAGCACTAAGAAGCTGCCTTATTAGTCATAGACCACTGATGGAGATGCTTACATAAGAGACAGTGATATTTCTATCTTGCTTCTGTCTACCGTATTTTAGAGTCTACTTATTATAGCAGCCTAATACGTATCCTAACGAACTGAACCATCATCTGCCTTGTGAGTCCAAAGGCCTTTCCAGATGGTCGGTGCACTGCCCCAAAGCAAATATTTGGCAACGAGGAACTCAACTCATCAACACCTCATTTTTATACTTATTATTTGCTTCATGTTCAAATGGCAATAGTGTTAAGCAGAAAGAACAAACTTCATTTGTTATCATGAGTCCTTGCAGAAGCTTGGAAACTCTTTACTTGCTCTAATATACCCAGGCCGCCCATGAAACAGTCTTTCTAGCAGCTACAAGAGATTAGCTTTCCTGATGAGCAAGCACTCTCTTTGTAGGTTGTTTTACTGTGATGATTTTGACTCATCTCTTGCTCAGGGGAAAAAAAACTTTAAAAACAAATTAAATGAAATACAAAAATGGCCTCCCCAAACAGAAGCCAGTGAACATTATCAATTGCTAATCAACTCTTACACATTACAGAGTCTATTACTTCAGGCCACAGGAGCTGACTCAGTGGGACTCACAATTCAAAGTGAAGTATGGATAGCAATGAATTCCCTGGAAATAATCCTTTGCAATATTAAGTTCAAGACAAGAATGTATATAAGAAGCATATCACAAAACATCTTACCTTACTCCCTTAAGTAGTACAACCACGGCAATTTTGACCTAGAATAATATTTTGCACTAGCAAACCAACAGACTGATATCCTTAAAAATATTGGTTTGAACAGGAAACTAGTATTTTTAGATAGATTACAGAAGCAATTTCCAATTTTCAATATACTTTGAATTATAATACACGATATCCTTATTTGTTTGATTTCAAGTAGCTCTTCATTATGCAAAGTGCTTTCACAAATTAAAATTTTAGCTGACCTAGTAGAGAAGGGAGAGAAAAACCTCCCAGGAAGATGCAGGGACTGTGCTGGACTCTGTGGATCCCAGGAAGACAACATTATCCGCGACCTCAAACTGTTCAAAGTCTAATGAGGGAGGCGGGGTAGGGGTGGGCTGGACAGAGAGACAGGCCCTCAAACCCAAGAACGTGCAGTGTGGTATTTGCCCTAACAGCTGTCAACAAAACGTGCCATGTGGGGCACAGTGGAGGGGTTGATTCTATCCAGAGACAAGACCAGAAATGTTCACACAAGAAGTGACATGAAGGATGAGCCTTCATGCTTGGCTCGAATCTTTCAGAATGAAGGATTAGTACTGTGAAGCCAGAGTAGAGGTTCTCAACCTGAATGATACTGTCTCTCTCGGGGGCATGTAGAAATGTGAGTGGGGGCGGGGGGTAAGGGGGATTGATGGAATAACTGGGGAGCGCTACAGGCTTTAGTGTGAAGGTGGAAAGGGGGGCTAGGGGCACTAAATATCCTTCAGTGCCCATGGCAGACTTGCACAAAAAAGTCCAAAGTGCCAACTGCATCTCTCCTGGAGGACAGGGTAGGTGAAGTTATGTGGTGGGATAAAAGACAAGGGTGAAAGTGTCTTCAAAATGGCCTTTATAATTTTTCGCTCTTCTCTCCCATTATGCAGGCTGTACTCCCCAGGGCTGTACGATATGGCTGTATACTGTACATTTAGGGGACACAATTAAAATTATAGACATCATAGATTTTTGTATTGATTATGAACATTTTCCAGCAGAAGCAGTGGAGTGAACTGAGGAAAGAGGACCTTTTCTTATTCCTATTAAGATATCATCTAGACTAGTGGTAGTTCTATTTTTCTCTCCATCTCCACACATGTAACAATGACAACTGGTCCTAGTGGGGAAGGAAGTGATAGTTCTGATAAGTATAGATGGAGAGAAGAGAAGAGTAAAGCAGATGGTCTGGTTTCTCACTGTGTCCCACCCAAGTGTTCCATGAATGTTAAAGATTATCAACAGCTGAGCCCAGCCTTCGGTCCACCTACACTGACCTTGTGCCTGTAGCCTGCCCTCAAAGCTTGGAACTGGCTTCTAGTCTCAAGGTATGATAGAGCAAGGTCTACCGGTCATCATCTATTTGACCTAGTCCTAGCCCCAGGTTTCACACTGCTATACAGTGCTGTTCCCAAGTTCCCATTCTGGGTTTCAAGTTTCCTGCTTCCTGGTTTCTGATTACTGTTCCCTGGCAGGGGCCTACCTCCCACGGAGAGAGTCCTCCAAGCACCCAGGTCGCCCAAAAGCAAAGGTATCAAACATGGTTTTTTAACTCTATTCATTGGCTAATTGAATTATTCCAATACATTCATTTAAGCTACTAGTTACTAAGGGTAATTTAAAGCGTGCGTGCATCCACACATGCACATAACTGAAAATACTTAAATTTAACCGTGATTACAATCTATGAGTGAGACCGTCAGACACTCTTAATTAAACAGAAGTCTAAGGTTAATTTGTAACAAATGAACCTTTTTCAAAATAAAAGCATGATACATAAAAGTTAATAAAACTGGCTCCACGTTAATTAAATTTATTTTCCTTCAAATTTATTTGCCCCCCTCTGAATGCAACATGAATAGCCTTGTGAAAGCAAGGTAGAAAATCACACAATATACAAATCAGTAGCTACTAACAAAAAAATCAAGAGGGATACTCTAACGTATAAACAAAAGTCTACAGGTAGGACTTATTCTAGAATCAGCATTTTTCAAGATTTTGCTCAAGCTGTGATCAAGAAGGCAATGCTTAACACTGACCCAGCTCTTAACAGCATGCCAGGCACTATCCCACACACTCTGCAGGTTAACTCATTTGATTTTTACAATAGACCTATGAGATGGTTCTATTATCATACTCATTTTACGGTCTGAGTCCTTCCCATCCTTCAAGGTCTGGTTTAAATTTTACTTCCTCACAAGTCCTTCTTTAATTACGCCTACCTCCCCCTTTCCACTATTTTATTTGTCTCTCTTTTATAGGACTTACCACAGTTCACCTTAAAGTTCTTTATGTATGTTTCTCTTTCTTGCCATTACATCACAAGTTGTTGGAGAGGTAGACTCTATCTCATTCATTGCTGTATGCCTACACGGACTAACAGAGATTCTTGCACAAAGTCCATGCCCAGCAAATGTTAGTGCAACTAACACTAGCATTAATAGGAGAAGAAAGAAGAAAAGAATTTGGCAGCAGCTTTAAAACAAAGAATCATGAATAAAAAGCAACTAGCAATTATTCTCTGTGTCTGCAGATGAGAGAACCAAAGAGATCCAGAGATTATGGGATAAAACATTTAATTAAACAATAGGTAAACATGTAACCATAATTATACTGAAAGAAAACAGGGGAATGTTTACGTAAGCTTGAGAGGTGGAAGGCATTTCTAAACATGACACCAAAAGCAAAAGCAAACAAAAGAGGAATGAAATAAATGGTCAAGATTGCCAGCTCTGTCAGGCTGCATGAATTCAGTTTCCAAGATGCCATTTAGGAGTCAATTTCTTCACTGTAAAATGGGGGTGATAATAATAATACCTGCCTCATACATTTCACAGGGTGGAATGAATGAGATAAAAGTTCTTACCACAATGCCTGACACAATGTCTTCCATAAACGTTTAAAAGCAAACCAACAGAGGAAAGATAGATGCGACTGCATAAAAATGCCTTTGTATTCTAAAAAAAAGTACCTATAAATAAATATATATCAAATAGCAAACAGGATGAAAAAAGATGGATACCCTAAATATATAAAGAGCTTTTACAAATTAGCAAGAAGAGTAAAACCCTAATAGAAAATAGGAAAGCAGAATTGAGCATTTCACAAAAAATGCATACATACAATCAAATGACCAAACATGAAAAAATATCCACCTTAATTAAGCAATTGAAGGGTGTTAGTTAAAATGAGATATAAATTTTGCTGATTAAATCAGCAATACTGATGATGGCATGAAACAATGGCATGCTGACAGAGCTTTGTGAAGAGTTTAAATTTGCACATTTCTATAGGACATTTTGCCAATGAGCATCAAAAGCCTTAAAATGTACATACTTTTTGACCAAGGAAACCTAGTTATTTATAACAAAGCAATAATCAAATATATAAAATGAACCCTTGTTTATAAGAGTGAAAAACTGGGGCTTCCCTGGTGGTGCAGTGATTCAGAGTCCGCCTGCCGATGCAGGGGACACGACTTCGTGTCCCGGTCCGGGAAGATCCCGCATGCCGCGGAGCGGCTGGGCCCGTGAGCCATGGCCGCTGAGCCTGCTAGTCCGGAGCCTATGCTCCTCAGCGGGAGAGGCCACAACAGTGAGAGGCCGCGTACCGCAAAAAAAAAAAAAAAAAAAAAAAAGTGAAAAACTGGATGAGAATAATTTTACAATGCCTTTACAACACTGAATACTGTAATCTCATGGAAGATATTTAATGTCATTAATGAAAAAAACAAATGCTAAAACAGCACTACTACATGATTTTATTTTCATTAAAAAACAACAATAACAGAATATGTGTGTGTGTGTTTATACAGACACATAAAAAAGATCTGAAAGGAAACATACCAAAAGGCTAACATCAATTGTCTTTAGATAATGAAATTATGGGTGCCTTTGGAAAGCTATAACATATTCTAAATTTTTTGATAAATATATTTTTGTAATGAAGAAAATAAAAATTGTCTTTTTCAAAAGAAAAAACATTAACCATTAGGAGATAGTCCTGCCCTATCATTCAGAGACCCCTGATGTTAGATGGTGTTCATCACCACCAATCAATGGTGGCTGCACTGTGCTCCTTGGAAGGGGCGTACAAGAATGGGAATCAGCCTACAGGTTCTATGGGTATATAAGCATTTCAAGTAGTGCAACGGAAAAATTCAATTAAATAGCAAACCAACTCAAGGGAACATCACATGCTTAATGGTTAACTGGCATTAGGGGAAAAGAAAACAAAACCCACAACTAAGCAGTACTGGATAAAGTTAAAACCTTAATCTCATGCTTACTCAGCAGCAAAAAGAAAAACACAAAAGAAAACATTAATTATGAAAGATTTAGTGATCTGTATGGTTATAATTCTAGAAACACTTCAGTGTGTGTTTATCTATGCTATAACTCATTGCTTTCTGCAAATTTAAAGGGACCTCTTGGCTGACGGTTCAAATGCTTGGTCACAGCTAAGGGAAAAAAAATCAGTTCAATCACTTCTGGAAACAGGCAAAAGGAGAAGGTCCTCATGCTTCAAAAATGGGGTGTGTGTGTGTGTGTGTGTGTGTGTGTGTGTGTGTGTGTGTGTGTGTGTGTGTTTAGTGTACCTTTCCAACTTTATAATAAGTCTAAGAAAGGCCCAACTTCAGAATGAAGCCAGTCTGAATACAAATACATTTAACCCCCTCCTCCCCACGTGGAAGGGAGGTAGCACGCACAGCACTGTGTCACTAGATTGTACATTGATTCATTCTTACGACTATTACTGAACAAAGGTCTCAAGAGTTCAGAGTAGACCTATGGTATTGACTTGTGCCTTTTAAAACTAATGAAAGAATAGATCCAACTGAAGATTCTTAATTTCATCTAGTAAAGTAAATGTTGAACACAAAAGGCTAAAAAAAAAAAAAAAAGAGAGAGAGACCAAGTAAATAACTGCTTAAATTGCTATACATTGTCTACCCACGTAGGGTGGTCACTTGTTTTCTTCTGCCCAGCATTGACTGCCCCTTCTCTGGTTAAGAGCACCCAGGTTTCCTGTGGGGGACTTCTGCTCACATTTTGGCTCATATGATGGGGGATAACCTCATTCCTAACCTCAGGAGCTAATGAGTAACCCAGGAATGGTCATGCAATATATTCATTCCCCTGGACAGAATGAATATTCAGCAGCCACATGGCTCAGGCCAGGACCATCTGGGGCAAGAATTATGAGACTTGAAACTTTTCTTTAAGCTCTTGGGAAAGAAGCATATCTTTTCTTCCCTAGCTCCATGCATAGAGAATATAAACCTACTGCTGCTGGGGGCATCTTTGCCATCACTTGGAAAGAGTCTACCTAAAAATGAAACTAATAAAGAAGGGAGTAGAACCAAGAAACAGACTCCTAATAAACTATTTTTTTTTAAAGTTGGGTCAAACCATGCCTGAAGCCATTCATCATCATTTGATTTGGATTTCTGTCACACAAAACCAAAAGGAGACAATAAATATGGGGAAAGGGAGGCTAGACGGTTTTCTCCTCCCTCCCCAGCTGATCTACCTGTCTTAGTCAGCTGGGGCTGCTTTAACAAAATACCACAGACTGGATGGATTAAAGAACAGACATTTACTTCCCATAGTTCTGAAGGCTGGATGTCTGAGATAAGGGTGCCAGCATGGTCAGGTTCTGGTGAAGATCCTCTTCCTGGCTTGCAGAGCTTGCTGCCTTCTTGCTGTGTCCTCAGATGGTAAAGAGAGAGCAAGCTCTCTGGTCTCTCCTAGTTAGAGCACTAATCCCACGGCGAGGATCTCACCCTCACGGCCTCATCTCAACCTAATCACCTCCAAAAGGCCCCATCTCCAAATACTATCATACTGAGGGTTAGGGTTTCAACAAATGAATTGGGAGAGGACACAAATATTTAGTTCATAATACGACCTAAACTGCCCTTAGACACACACAAAAATAGACTGGAGGAGTTTATACTATGCCACTTCCAAGCACACCTGTGTAACCCTTCACTGTACTACAACCCATCAGTAGAATGTTGGCTATATCCTTTATGCATAACACTGCTTACTCCAAAGCCTAGTCCAGTGTCTGGCACATAACATCACTCAAAAGTATCTGCTGAAAAATGAATAACGTGATATAAAAATAAACAGGAGGGGTATAACATACAGGAAACTAAAGATTCTTTTTTTTGACATTTTATTTTCTTTATTTCATACTAAATCTTTGAAATCAAGTCCATATTTTATGCTTATACTACATTTCAATTCAGATGCTAAATTTTCATTACAGATGTTTGATCTGTATCATTTATTTATTTATTTTTAAACATCTTTATTGGATTATAATCACTTTACATTGTTGTGTTAGTTTCTGCTGTATAACAAAGTGAATCAGCTATATTTTCTTTTTATGGCTGAGTAATATTCCATTGCATATATGTGCCACATCTTCTTTATCCATTCATCTGACGATGGACACTTAGGTTGCTTCCATGTCCTGGCTATTGGAAATAGAGCTGAAGTGAACATTGTGGTACATGATTCTTTTGGAATTATGGTTTTCTCAGGGTATATGCCCAGTAGTGGGATTGCTGGGTCAAATGCTAGTTCTATTTTTAGTTTTTTAAGGAACCTCCATACTATTCTCCATAGTGGCTGTATCAATTTACATTCCCACCAACAGTGCAAGAGGGTTCCCTTTTCTCCACACCCTCTCCAGCATTTATTGCTTCTAGATTTATTATTATTTTATTTTTTTTATAGATTTTTTTGATGATGGGCATTCTGACCGGTGTGAGGTGATACCTCATTGTAGTTTTGATTTGCATTTCTCTAATAATTAGTGATGTTGAGCATTCTTTCATGTGTTTCTTGGCAATCTGTATACCTTCATTGGAGAAATGTCTATTTAGGTCTTCTGCCCATTTTTTAATTGGGTTGTTTGTTTTTTTTGATATTGAATTGCATGAGCTGCTTGTATATTTTGGAGATTAATCCTTTGTCATTTGCTTCGATTGCAAATATTTTCTCCCACTCTGAGGGTTGTCCCTCCGTCTTGTCTGTGGTTTCCTTTGCTGTGTAAAAGCTTTTAAGTTTCATTAGGTCCCATTTGTTTACTTTTGTTTTTATTTCCATTACTCTAGGAGGTGGGTCAAAAAGGATCTTGCTGTGATTTATGTCATAGTGTTCTGCCTGTGTTTTGCTTTAAGAGTTTTAAAGTGTCTGGCCTTACCTTTAGATCTTTAATCCATTTTGAGTTTATTTTTGTGTATGGTGTTACGGAGTGTTCTAATTTCATTCTTTTACATGTAGCTGGGCCAGTTTTCCCAGCACCACTTACTGAAGAGGCTGTCTTTTCTCCACTGGATACTCTTGCCTCCTCCATCAAAAATAAGGTGACCATATGTGCATGGGTTTATCTCTGGGCTTTCTATCTTGTTCCATTGATCTATATTTCTGTTTTTGTGCCAGTACCATACTATTTTGATTACTGTAGCTTTGTAGTATAGTATGAAGTCAGGGAGCCTGATTCCTCCAGCTCCGTTTTTCTTTCTCAAGGTTGCTTTGGCTATCCCAGGTCTTTTGTGTTTGCATACAAATTGTGAAAGTTTTTTCTTCTAGTTCTGTGAAAAATGCCATTGGTAGCTTGATGGGGATTGCATTGAATCTGTAGATTACTTTGGGTAGTACAGTCATTTTCATGATGTTGATTCTTCCAAGAACATGGTATATCTCTCCATCTGTTTGTATTGTCTTTAATTTCTTTCATCAGTGTCTTATAGTTTTCTGCATACAGGTCTTCTGTCTCCTCAGGTAGGTTCATTCCTAGGTATTTTATTCTTTTTGTTGCAATGGTAAATGGGAGTGTTTCCTTAATTTCTCTTTCAAATTTCTCATCAGTGTATAGGAATGCAAGAGATTTCTGTGCATTCATTTTATATCCTGCTACTTTACCAAATTCATTGATTAGCTCTAGTAGTTTTCTGGTAGCATCTTTAGGACTCTCTATGTATAGTACCATGTTCATCATTGTTTGTTTCCTCTTTAGTTCCAGGTCCTTGTTAAACGTTTCTTGTATTTTCTCCATTCTATTTCTGAGATTTTGGATCATCTTTACTATCATTACTCTGAATTCTTTTTCAGGTACACTATTTCCTCTTCATTTATTTGTTCTGGTGTGTTTTTACCTTGCTCCTTCATCTGCTGCATATTTCTCTGTCTTCTCATTTTGTTTAACTTACTGTGTCTGGGCTCTCCTTTTTGCAGGCTGCAGGTTCGTAGTTCCTGCTGTTTTTGGTGTCTGCCCCCAGTGGGTAGGGTTGGTTCAGTGAGTTGTGCAGACTTCCCAGTGGAGGACTGGTGCCTGTGTTCTGGTGGATGAGACTAGATCTTTTCTTTCTAGTGGGCAGGACCGCATCCGGTGGTGTGTTTCGGGGTGTCTGTGAACTTATTATGATTTTAGGCAGCCTCTCTGCTAATGGGTGGGGTTGTGTTCCTGTCTTGCTAGTTATTTGGCATAGGGTGTCCAGCACTGGAGCTTGCTGGTCGTTGAGTGGAGCTGGGTCTTTGCGTTCAGACGAAGCTCTCTGGGAGAGCTCTCACCGATTGATATTACATCGGGCTGGGAGGTCTCTTGTGGTCCAATGTCCTGAACTCAGCTCTCCCACCTCAGAGGCTCAGGCCTAACACCCGGCCAGAGCACCAGACCCTAACAGCCACACAGCTCAGAAGAAAAGGGAGAAAAAAAAGAAAGAAAGA